>NC_136185.1:2845615-2948765 GCF_965212315.1 Lampetra planeri
TCTATTGTGTGAGTCTATGGGTCTCTGTGTGTGAGTCTATGGGTCTCTGCTGTGTGAGTCTGTGGGTCTCTGCTGTGTGATGAGTCTGTGGCTCTCTGCTGTGTGATGAGTCTGTGGGTCTCTGCTGTGTGATGAGTCTATGGGTCTCTGCCGTGTGATGAGTCTATGGGTCTCTGCCGTGTGATGAGTCTGTGGGTCTCTGCCGTGTGATGAGTCTGTGGGTCTCTGCCGTGTGATGAGTCTATGGCTCTCTGCCGTGTGATGAGTCTATGGGTCTCTGCCGTGTGATGAGTCTATGGGTCTCTGCCGTGTGATGAGTTTATGGGTCTCTGCTGTGTTATGAGTCTATGGGTCTCTGCTGTGTGATGAGTCTGTGGCTCTCTGCTGTGTGATGAGTCTGTGGGTCTCTGCTGTGTGATGAGTCTATGGCTCTCTGCTGTGTGATGAGTCTATGGCTCTCTGCTGTGTGATGAGTCTATGGGTCTCTGCTTTGTGATGAGTCAGTGGGTGTCTCTGCTGTGTGATGAGTCTGTGGATCTCTGCCGTGTGATGAGTCTATGGGTCTCTGTGTGTGAGTCTGTGGATCTCTGCTGTGTGAGTCTATGGGTCTCTGTTGTGTGATGAGTCTATGGGTCTCTGCTGTGTGATGAGTCTGTGGGTCTCTATTGTGTGAGTCTATGGGTCTCTGTGTGTGTGAGTCTGTGGGTCTCTGCTGTGTGCGCGTCTGTGGGTCTCTGCTGTGTGATGAGTCTGTGGGTCTCTGTGTGTGATGAGTCTGTGAGTCTGTGTGTGATGAGTCTGTGGGTCTCTGTGTGTGATGAGTCTATGGGTCTCTGCTGTGTGATGAGTCTGTGGGTCTCTGTGTGATGAGTCTATGGCTCTCTGCTGTGTGATGAGTCTGTGGCTCTCTGCTGTGTGATGAGTCTGTGGGTCTCTGCCGTGTGATGAGTCTATGGCTCTCTGCTGTGTGATGAGGCTGTGGGTCTCTGCCGTGTGATGAGTCTATGGGTCTCTGCTGTGTGATGAGTCTATGGGTCTCTGCTGTGTGATGAGTCTATGGCTCTCTGCTGTGTGAGTCTATGGGTCTCTGCTTTGTGATGAGTCAGTGGGTCTCTGCTGTGTGAGTCTGTGGGTGTCTGTGTGTGATGAGTCTGTGGGTGTCTGTGTGTGACGAGTCTGTGGGTGTCTGTGTGTGATGAGTCTGTGGATCTCTGCCGTGTGATGAGTCTATGGGTCTATGTGTGTGAGTCTGTGGATCTCTGCTGTGTGAGTCTATGGGTCTCTGTGTGTGCGAGTCTGTGGGTCTCTGTGTGTGATGAGTCTGCGGGTCTGTGTGATGAGTCTGTGGGTCTCTGCTGTTTGATGAGTCGATGGGTCTCTGTGTGATGAGTCTGTGGGTCTCTGTGTGTGCGAGTATGTGGGTCTCTGTGTGCGAGTCTGTGGGTCTCTGTTGTGTGATGAGTCTATGGGTCTCTGCTGTGTGATGAGTCTGTGGGTCTCTCCTGTGTGATGAGTCTGTGGGTCTCTGCTGTGTGATGAGTCTGTGGGTCTCTGCTGTGTGATGAGTCTATGTGTCTCTGCCGTGTGATGAGTCTATGGGTCTCTGCCGTGTGATGAGTCTATGGGTCTCTGCCGTGTGATGAGTCTGTGGGTCTCTGCCGTGTGATGAGTCTATGGCTCTCTGCCGTGTGATGAGTCTATGGGTCTCTGCCGTGTGATGAGTCTATGGGTCTCTGCTGTGTTATGAGTCTATGGGTCTCTGCTGTGTGATGAGTCTGTGGCTCTCTGCTGTGTGATGAGTCTATGGGTCTCTGCTTTGTGATGAGTCAGTGGGTCTCTGATGTGTGAGTCTGTGGGTGTCTGTGTGTGATGAGTCTGTGGGTCTCTATTGTGTGAGTCTATGGGTCTCTGTGTGTGAGTCTATGGGTCTCTGCTGTGTGAGTCTGTGGGTCTCTGCTGTGTGATGAGTCTGTGGGTCTCTGTGTGATGAGTCTATGGCTCTCTGCTGTGTGATGAGTCTGTGGCTCTCTGCTGTGTGATGAGTCTGTGGGTCTCTGCTGTGTGATGAGTCTATGGGTCTCTGCCGTGTGAGGAGTCTGTGGGTCTCTACCGTGTGATGAGTCTATGGCTCTCTGCCGTGTGATGGGTCTACGGGTCTCTGCCGTGTGATGAGTCTACGGGTCTCTGCCGTGTGATGAGTCTATGGGTCTCTGCTGTGTGATGAGTCTGTGGCTCTCTGCTGTGTGATGAGTCTATGGGTATCTGCTGTGTGATGAGTCTATGGCTCTCTGCTGTGTGATGAGTCTATGGCTCTCTGCTGTGTGATGAGTCTATGGCTCTCTGCTGTGTGATGAGTCTATGGCTCTCTGCTGTGTGATGAGTCTATGGCTCTCTGCTGTGTGATGAGTCTATGGCTCTCTGCTGTGTGATGAGTCTATGGCTCTCTGCTGTGTGATGAGTCTATGGCTCTCTGCTGTGTGATGAGTCTATGGGTCTCTGCTTTGTGATGAGTCAGTGGGTCTCTGCTGTGTAAGTCTGTGGGTGTCTGTGTGTGATGAGTCTGTGGGTGTCTGTGTGTGATGAGTCTGTGGGTGTCTGTGTGTGATGAGTCTGTGGGTGTCTGCTGTGTGATGAGTCTGTGGATCTCTGCCGTGTGATGAGTCTATGGGTCTCTGCTTTGTGATGAGTCAGTGGGTGTCTATGCTGTGTGATGAGTCTGTGGATCTCTGCCGTGTGATGAGTCTATGGGTCTCTGTGTGTGAGTCTGTGGATCTCTGCTGTGTGAGTCTATGGGTCTCTGTTGTGTGATGAGTCTATGGGTCTCTGCTGTGTGATGAGTCTGTGGGTCTCTATTGTGTGAGTCTATGGGTCTCTGTGTGTGTGAGTCTGTGGGTCTCTGCTGTGTGCGCGTCTGTGGGTCTCTGCTGTGTGATGAGTCTGTGGGTCTCTGTGTGTGATGAGTCTGTGAGTCTGTGTGTGATGAGTCTGTGGGTCTCTGTGTGTGATGAGTCTATGGGTCTCTGCTGTGTGATGAGTCTGTGGGTCTCTGTGTGATGAGTCTATGGCTCTCTGCTGTGTGATGAGTCTGTGGCTCTCTGCTGTGTGATGAGTCTGTGGGTCTCTGCCGTGTGATGAGTCTATGGCTCTCTGCTGTGTGATGAGGCTGTGGGTCTCTGCCGTGTGATGAGTCTATGGGTCTCTGCTGTGTGATGAGTCTATGGGTCTCTGCTGTGTGATGAGTCTATGGCTCTCTGCTGTGTGAGTCTATGGGTCTCTGCTTTGTGATGAGTCAGTGGGTCTCTGCTGTGTGAGTCTGTGGGTGTCTGTGTGTGATGAGTCTGTGGGTGTCTGTGTGTGACGAGTCTGTGGGTGTCTGTGTGTGATGAGTCTGTGGATCTCTGCCGTGTGATGAGTCTATGGGTCTATGTGTGTGAGTCTGTGGATCTCTGCTGTGTGAGTCTATGGGTCTCTGTGTGTGCGAGTCTGTGGGTCTCTGTGTGTGATGAGTCTGCGGGTCTGTGTGATGAGTCTGTGGGTCTCTGCTGTTTGATGAGTCGATGGGTCTCTGTGTGATGAGTCTGTGGGTCTCTGTGTGTGCGAGTATGTGGGTCTCTGTGTGCGAGTCTGTGGGTCTCTGTTGTGTGATGAGTCTATGGGTCTCTGCTGTGTGATGAGTCTGTGGGTCTCTCCTGTGTGATGAGTCTGTGGGTCTCTGCTGTGTGATGAGTCTGTGGGTCTCTGCTGTGTGATGAGTCTATGTGTCTCTGCCGTGTGATGAGTCTATGGGTCTCTGCCGTGTGATGAGTCTATGGGTCTCTGCCGTGTGATGAGTCTGTGGGTCTCTGCCGTGTGATGAGTCTATGGCTCTCTGCCGTGTGATGAGTCTATGGGTCTCTGCCGTGTGATGAGTCTATGGGTCTCTGCTGTGTTATGAGTCTATGGGTCTCTGCTGTGTGATGAGTCTGTGGCTCTCTGCTGTGTGATGAGTCTATGGGTCTCTGCTTTGTGATGAGTCAGTGGGTCTCTGATGTGTGAGTCTGTGGGTGTCTGTGTGTGATGAGTCTGTGGGTCTCTATTGTGTGAGTCTATGGGTCTCTGTGTGTGAGTCTATGGGTCTCTGCTGTGTGAGTCTGTGGGTCTCTGCTGTGTGATGAGTCTGTGGGTCTCTGTGTGATGAGTCTATGGCTCTCTGCTGTGTGATGAGTCTGTGGCTCTCTGCTGTGTGATGAGTCTGTGGGTCTCTGCTGTGTGATGAGTCTATGGGTCTCTGCCGTGTGAGGAGTCTGTGGGTCTCTACCGTGTGATGAGTCTATGGCTCTCTGCCGTGTGATGGGTCTACGGGTCTCTGCCGTGTGATGAGTCTACGGGTCTCTGCCGTGTGATGAGTCTATGGGTCTCTGCTGTGTGATGAGTCTGTGGCTCTCTGCTGTGTGATGAGTCTATGGGTATCTGCTGTGTGATGAGTCTATGGCTCTCTGCTGTGTGATGAGTCTATGGCTCTCTGCTGTGTGATGAGTCTATGGCTCTCTGCTGTGTGATGAGTCTATGGCTCTCTGCTGTGTGATGAGTCTATGGCTCTCTGCTGTGTGATGAGTCTATGGCTCTCTGCTGTGTGATGAGTCTATGGCTCTCTGCTGTGTGATGAGTCTATGGCTCTCTGCTGTGTGATGAGTCTATGGGTCTCTGCTTTGTGATGAGTCAGTGGGTCTCTGCTGTGTAAGTCTGTGGGTGTCTGTGTGTGATGAGTCTGTGGGTGTCTGTGTGTGATGAGTCTGTGGGTGTCTGTGTGTGATGAGTCTGTGGGTGTCTGCTGTGTGATGAGTCTGTGGATCTCTGCCGTGTGATGAGTCTATGGGTCTCTGTGTGTGAGTCTGTGGATCTCTGCTGTGTGAGTCTATGGGTCTCTGTGTGTGCAAGTCTGTGGGTCTCTGTGTGCGAGTCTGTGGGTCTCTGTTGTGTGATGAGTCTATGGGTCTCTGCTGTGTGATGAGTCTGTGGGTCTCTATTGTGTGAGTCTATGGGTCTCTGTGTGTGAGTCTATGGGTCTCTGTGTGTGTGAGTCTGTGGGTCTGTGTGTGATGAGTCTGTGGGTCTATGTGTGTGATGAGTCTGTGGGTCTCTGTGTGTGATGAGTCTGTGAGTCTGTGTGATGAGTCTGTGGGTCTCTGTGTGTGATGAGTCTATGGGTCTCTGCTGTGTGATGAGTCTGTGGGTCTCTGTGTGATGAGTCTATGGCTCTCTGCTGTGTGATGAGTCTGTGGCTCTCTGCTGTGTGATGAGTCTATGGGTCTCTGCCGTGTTATGAGTCTATGGGTCTCTGCCGTGTGATGAGTCTGTGGGTCTCTGCCGTGTGATGAGTCTGTGGCTCTCTGCCGTGTGATGAGTCTATGGGTCTCTGCCGTGTGATGAGTCTATGGGTCTCTGCCGTGTGATGAGTCTATGGGTCTCTGCCGTGTTATGAGTCTATGGGTCTCTGCTGTGTGATGAGTCTATGGCTCTCTGCTGTGTGATGAGTCTATGGCTCTCTGCTGTGTGATGAGTCTATGGCTCTCTGCTTTGTGATGAGTCTATGGCTCTCTGCTGTGTGATGAGTCTATGGCTCTCTGCTGTGTGATGAGTCTATGGGTCTCTGCTTTGTGATGAGTCAGTGGGTCTCTGCTGTGTAAGTCTGTGGGTGTCTGTGTGTGATGAGTCTGTGGGTGTCTGTGTGTGATGAGTCTGTGGGTGTCTGTGTGTGATGAGTCTGTGGGTGTCTCTGCTGTGTGATGAGTCTGTGGATCTCTGCCGTGTGATGAGTCTATGGGTCTCTGTGTGTGAGTCTGTGGATCTCTGCTGTGTGAGTCTATGGGTATCTGTGTGTGATGAGTCTGTGGGTCTCTGTGTGTGCGAGTCTGTGGGTCTCTGTGTGCGAGTCTGTGGGTCTCTGTGTGCGAGTCTGTGGGTCTCTGTGTGCGAGTCTGTGGGTCTCTGTTGTGTGATGAGTCTATGGGTCTCTGCTGTGTGATGAGTCTGTGGGTCTCTATTGTGTGAGTCTATGGGTCTCTGTGTGTGAGTCTATGGGTCTCTGCTGTGTGCGCGTCTGTGGGTCTCTGCTGTGTGATGAGTCTGTGAGTCTGTGTGTGATGAGTCTGTGGGTCTCTGTGTGTGATGAGTCTATGGGTCTCTGCTGTGTGATGAGTCTGTGGGTCTCTGTGTGATGAGTCTATGGCTCTCTGCTGTGTGATGAGTCTGTGGCTCTCTGCTGTGTGATGAGTCTGTGGGTCTCTGCCGTGTGATGAGTCTATGGCTCTCTGCTGTGTGATGAGGCTGTGGGTCTCTGCCGTGTGATGAGTCTATGGGTCTCTGTGTGTGAGTCTGTGGGTCTCTGTGTGTGATGAGTCTGTGGGTGTCTGTGTGTGCGAGTCTGTGGGTCTCTGTGTGCGAGTCTGTGGGTCTCTGTTGTGTGATGAGTCTATGGCTCTCTGCTGTGTGATGAGTCTATGGGTCTCTGCTTTGTGATGAGTCAGTGGGTCTCTGTGTGTGATGAGTCTGCGGGTCTGTGTGATGAGTCTGTGGGTCTCTGCTGTTTGATGAGTCGATGGGTCTCTGTGTGTGAGTCTGTGGGTCTCTGTGTGTGATGAGTCTGTGGGTGTCTGTGTGTGCGAGTCTGTGGGTCTCTGTGTGCGAGTCTGTGGGTCTCTGTTGTGTGATGAGTCTATGGGTCTCTGCTGTGTGATGAGTCTGTGGGTCTCTGCTGTGTGATGAGTCTGTGGGTCTCTGCTGTGTGATGAGTCTGTGGGACTCTGCTGTGTGATGAGTCTGTGGGTCTCTGTGTGATGAGTCTATGGCTCTCTGCTGTGTGATGAGTCTGTGGCTCTCTGCCGTGTGATGAGTCTATGGCTCTCTGCCGTGTGATGGGTCTATGGGTCTCTGCCGTGTGATGAGTCTATGGCTCTCTGCCGTGTGATGGGTCTATGGCTCTCTGCCGTGTGATGGGTCTATGGGTCTTTGCTGTGTTATGAGTCTATGGGTCTCTGCTGTGTGATGAGTCTGTGGCTCTCTGCTGTGTGATGAGTCTATGGGTCTCTGCTGTGTGATGAGTCTATGGCTCTCTGCTGTGTGATGAGTCTATGGCTCTCTGCTGTGTGATGAGTCTATGGCTCTCTGCTGTGTGATGAGTCTATGGCTCTCTGCTGTGTGATGAGTCTATGGCTCTCTGCTGTGTGATGAGTCTATGGGTCTCTGCTGTGTGATGAGTCTATGGCTCTCTGCTGTGTGATGAGTCTTTGGCTCTCTGCTGTGTGATGAGTCTTTGGCTCTCTGCAGTGTGATGAGTCTGTGGGTCTCTGCTATGTGATGAGTCTATGGGTCTCTGCTGTGTGATGAGTCTATGGGTCTCTGCTGTGTGATGAGTCTACGACTCTGCTGTGTGATGGTTCTGACCCTGAGGCTGGCGTCATCCGTCACCTCTCTGCTGGTGCCGGCGAAGACCTGGAAGCGCGGGCGCTTCAGCGGCGGAGCCATCTGGCTACCATGAGAGATTCGTTCATGAGGCTATCCACATATATAAACACAGAGACAATTTCAACCGAGAAGATGGATTCTGGCTTAGCAATCATTGGAAGGACGTAATAAACCATTTCGGATCTTAACTGATTGTGTTCACGTTTACGGTGACTTTCAGACCGCGTTCCACTCACTGGCATTGTATTCTCCGCAGAGAATGGATGCTTTGCTCCGCTGCATTGACATATTTTGTTGCTTCCTCTTAGTATCTTTCACACGACGGTCAACAGTACAGTGTATAATAACAAATAGTTTAAAAATGTATATGCTTAATACAATGTACAAAGTAATATATAGTATCGTAATTGTATAGTGAATATACAGCAGTGTAATATACATTAGGGTGGGTAGAATAATACATAGTGTAATATTACAATGGATAAGGTATAGGGTGGTTTATAGCAATACAGTATATATTTTAATGTTTGGGTTTGTCTATGGCAGTATATAGTACGGTGTAGACTCGTGTGATGTAAGAGAATAAAGTTTAGATGGAAGCATATTATATTTTTTACGACGTAGAATTGTAATGTATTACTTACTGTTAGTAACTCAGCTTATTGTAGAGTATATTTAGTATAATTATGATACTATGTAGTTTATACTTTAGTTGTTTACGTGGTGGTTTTAGTTACTGCTGCTACATACTATTGTAATAAATGGACTCGACCACAGTATCTGGTCTGGTGTCCTTTATTCGGGTTCGTTTCTGTTTCCCACACGGCTGTCCTTTATCTGGCTCCTTCCACACGGTGCCGACTTCGCTGTCGCTCCCGTCACCGCCAACAGCCCCGCTGTTGGTCTCCGTCGCTCCCGTAGCTCCTTAGCAGCCTTGCTGCTGTTCCCCCACACGCAGCCCCTCCGGCTGCTGTCGCTCCCGTAGCCCTCTTGCTCTGCAGCCCCCGGCTGCTGTAGCCCCTAGCAGCCTCGCTGCTGTCTCCCACACGCAGCCCCTCCGGCTGCTGTCGCTCCCGTAGCCCTCTTGCTCTGCAGCCCCCGGCTGCTGTAGCCCCTAGCAGCCTCGCTGCTGTCTCCCACACGCAGCCTCTCCGGCTGCTGTCGCTGCTCCCAGCTTTCGCCCTCCCTGGCCTCACCCTCGTCCAGTCTCCAACCAACTCCCTTCCATCCCGCTGGCTGGCGCTGTCACCGAGCCCCTCAGCCACCAGGCTGAGGGCACGGCGACCACCCAACGCGGTCTCCACTCTTCCCTCGCCCGACTCCTCGATCTCTTCCTGTCTCACCGCTATACTATCTCCCTCTCACGTGACCCTGACTCCTCCCCACATGACGTCACATCCGCCAAGCCCTTTACGCCCGCATTACACTATTAACACTTCTTCCCTTTATTAATGCTACCCCTATCCCCTCCCTGTGATGCTGCTAATCCTGCATCATGCACGGGCAAAGTAGCACTAATCACATACCTGCATTTCTCATATCCCCTCCCTTGGATGCTGCTAATCCTGCATAATGCACGGACATAAGTAGTACTAATCACATACCTGCATTTCCCATAAATATGCTAAATTCCTCTTGATATGCAAATTCTTTTGTCAAGGCGCCCTTCCCCCCCCCCTTCCAACCCAGCTTATATATATGCTCCAAGCACGTGTGCTGTTTCATTCAGACTCTGTCGCCTCGACAGACCTGGTTTCACCTGAGGACGGCTGCTTGCGTTGTGGCCAAAACGTCGTGGGAATTATTTTATTGTTTTATTTTTATTATTTTATTACTTCCCTTCTATGTGACTTTACCGAAAGAACCAAGAAGATGAACCTTACACTTATTACTACACCGCATTACACTTATTACTACACACATTACACTTATTACACATTATTCTTATTATAACATTATACTCGTTATAACATATTATAATTACGGCTTTGTGTCAATGAGAGATTTGGAGGTTTGTTGACTGCACTTAATCAAACAAACTTCGTAACATTTGAAATGTAATGCAATGCAACACAGAGAGTCGGTCAACACACAATTGACGCATCGCCTGGCTGATTGCGTTCTTCCACAGATTGCTAAACTAAGCGAGAGAATTGAAGCGAACGCCATCAGGCGAGGGCAGGAGGCAAGGCCCCGCGTTGTAAAGTTCCAACGTGGACATCGCTTCCATGCTCGCTGCTACTCAATTGACATCCCTACGAGAGAGAGCGCGAGGCTCTACCTCGGTATACAACAACAACCACCACATCCACCACCACATCCACCACCACATCCACCACCACAACAACCACCACAACCACCACATCCTCCACCACAACCACAACAACCACCACAACCACCACTACAACCACCACAACCGCGATGAAAATTTCTCACCTCGAATTTCAGTGTGAGCACGGAGATGCAACAGTCACGCAGCAGCAGGCCGTGACGTCACTTCCAGGGTACAAGACACGCCCCTCCCGCAATGAGCGTCTCTTAACTTAAAAAATTATGTTAATGAGCCCCGCCAATACGTGGAGGGGTGGGGTGCGCGTGCTGAACCCGTCGCAATGAACTCGCGACGGCTTTCACGAATAAATTATGTTAATGAGGTGCCAGTCACTGGGCGTGGCTTTGCCCAAATAAGGATTGGCATTGGAAGATATCGTCTTCTTAGGTTTTTTCGGTAAAGTCACGTAGAAAGTAAAATAAAATAAAAACAAAAATCACGACGTTTCGGAGGCAACACAAGTCTCCGTCATCAGGTGGGACCGTCACAGCCAGATTAGCTGTATCAAGTGAGGCAATGATTCAAGATGTAATCCCTTAAAAGCGAGTTGAGGGGGGAGGGAGAGGGAGGGGGGAACTCATCAGACTATGGTAGCCAATGAAAGGAACGTATCGGGAGGGAGGGGGGGCGAGGCCAAAAGGGTGGGCGATGGACGTGGAAGCGCTTGTGCCCAAGCGGCCAATTACTGCACACGCCAACACAATGGAGCGATTGTGCGCAAGCGGCCAGCCACTGCACCCGCCAACACAATGGGCAGAGAGGAGGAGGGGGAGGTCTAATACACATGATAGACAAAAGAACGAAAATGATGATGGGTACAAACTTAGGGGGAGCTCATCAGACTATGGTAGCCAATGAATGGAACGTATCGGGAGGGAGGGGGGGGGGCGGGGGGGGGGGGCGAGGCCAAAGGGTGGGCGACGGACGTGGAAGCGCTTGTGCGCAAGCGGCCAATTACTGCACACGCCAACACAATGGAGAGAGAGGGGGAGTGGGGGGTCTGATACACATGATAGACAAAAGAACGAAAATGCCCATGTTTATACCAATGCTGGCTGAACAATGAAGAGAGTACTGTTAAAATAACTGGGGATGTTAACACTCGGTAAAGTACAGTAAAATAGTGCCTGTCAGATAAGATGGTCCAAAAAATTTGTGATTAAGTCTTTTTGGACCATCTTATCTGACAGGCACTATTTTACTGTACTTTACCGAGTGTTAACATCCCCAGTTATTTTAACAGTACTCTCTTCATTGTTCAGCCAGCATTGGTATAAACATAGGCATTTTCGTTCTTTTGTCTATCATGTGTATCAGACCCCCCCTCCCCCTCTCTCTCCATTGTGTTGGCGTGTGCAGTAATTGGCCGCTTGCGCACAAGCGCTTCCACGTCCGTCGCCCACCCTTTGGCCTCGCCCCCCCCCCCGCCCCTCCCTCCCGATACGTTCCATTCATTGGCTACCATAGTCTGATGAGCTCCCCCTAAGTTTGTACCCATCATCATTTTCGTTCTTTTGTCTATCATGTGTATTAGACCTCCCCTCCTCCTCTCTGCCCATTGTGTTGGCGGGTGCAGTGGCTGGCCGCTTGCGCACAATCGCTCCATTGTGTTGGCGTGTGCAGTAATTGGCCGCTTGGGCACAAGCGCTTCCACGTCCATCGCCCACCCTTTTGGCCTCGCCCCCCCTCCCTCCCGATACGTTCCTTTCATTGGCTACCATAGTCTGATGAGCTCCCCCCTCCCTCTCCCTCCCCCCTCAACTCGCTTTTAAGGGATTACATCTTGAATCATTGCCTCACTTGATACAGCTAATCTGGCTGTGACGGTCCCACCTGATGACGGAGACTTGTGTTGCCTCCGAAACGTCGTGATTTTTGTTTTTATTTTATTTTACTTTCTACGTGACTTTACCGGAAAAAACCTAAGAAGATGATTCCTTGCAGTCACGAAAGCTTCAAATCTAGAATGGAAGATATCGGTTGCGGCCGAGCGGAAGTGACGTCAGGAGGTGGGCGAATACCTTGGTGACATGACGTCACTAGCGAAGCACACCTCCCCCTGACGTTTGACGTCGATGAGGTCACGCTGAGCGGCGACGTCAGAGAGCGGGGTCAGAGTTCAAGTTTGTTGACAACAGTGGAGCGGCAGTGTCGTGGTGAGCGCTGCGCTCCGCACCGACCAGCCGAGTTCCATTCCCGCTCGTGGCCAACACCGCCAGTGACGACTTTCTGAACCGGTCCTGAGCCTCCCCTACGTCGACTCAGCCTCAAACGAGTACCCGGTGCGGTGTGTCAACATCGCCACTGGGGAGACAAAGGCGGCCGGGCGTGGTGCTGGCCACCCACCCCCTCGTGTGCCGTCCCACCCTTAATAGGTGCTCGCTAACAGCACTTGCCCCTGCAGTCTGTACGGGGGATCGTTGTCTTTGTGTGTTGGGAGCAAGTTTGTGTGGCGTGTAGCCTTGGGAGTTGAACGGGCGACTGCTGGTACTGACAGTCGTTGACTGCGGTTGGACAGACGCTGATAGACAGACACACACAGACAAGACAGGCGGACAGACACAGACAAGAGGAACACAGAGACACAGAGACGACATAGACAGAGACAGGCAGAGAGAGAGAGACACAGAGGCGAACAGAGACACAGACGGACAGAGAGATGTTGAATCGAACTCACTGAACTCGCTCCATTGAAAGAGATTCCTCGATCTTTGCCCATCCCCGGAAGTCGTTCTCGTTTCTATTTATTTCATTGTGTGTGGTGTGTAGTGTAATCAATGTGGGATATCGATGTACACGGATATGAACAAGATCAGCAGACAAGACGTCTTTCGTACTCTTTGGTTCTTTCGGTAAAGTCACGTAGGTAGAACAAGTAAAATAATAATAAATAAATCACGACGTTTGGATCGCAACACGAGCGGTCGTCCTCAGGCGAAAACATCCAGACATTGTCGCGGCAGAAGTCACGTGAGCTACAGCTGAGCATTGTTGTAATGCGGTGGGCTCACTCGAAATTGATTTCTGTAAGACGAAGGTACTTTGAAAACCCACTGGCGATGCTCTTTTATATAAGCGCACAACTTGATCTATCTGTATTCTTAGTTCTTTCTTAAAATTATTCATTTTGATTTCATTTTTTACCTACGTGACTTTACAGAAAGAACTAAGAATATGAATCCTTGCAGTCACGAAAGCTTCAAATCTAGAATTAATCTGTGATGAATGCTGCACTTTCCGTCGTTTTCATGCAGGGGGCGCTATAACCCTACGCGCCCCCTGCATGAACGACGGAGGCACAGGGACAGACGTTCGATCACGTTGGAATCGATCTGCAGACGGCGGTCTTCTCGCACGGCCAGCTCTGTCGCCTCATCTCAATCCCGCGATCCCAACCAGGTGAAAGTCCGCATCGAACCGAATCCCCGGCAAGGCCACCTACTTAACGACGAGAGAAAATTCACACGAAATGTCGTTTTCAATTAAGTCTTCCAGATGTAAAATTGTATTGAAGAAACACAATTCAAAACATAATACAATTCAAAGTTGTTTCATTTTAAAACTTCAAAACGGAGCATTGGGAGTTGGCGTGGATGCGTCGTTCGTGTGCAATTTTTTCGTGACTTTCCTGGCCCAAGGCCGTAAATGGTTGTGAGGGGCACCGCAGGCAGTCAGGCTTGCTTCACCCCATGGTTGTCAACATCCAGACGTTAATCGGCAAGGGCCATTTCTCGTCCCAATTCGACAAAATCTACGTCAACACGTAATACAAAATTATAATTCGTGTTGTTGAGAATGTATCTCCTCTACGTGTAACTTTTGGGTGGTATGCCTTGTAATTGATGAATGATCCGAGTGTGCTCCCTATTTCAAAGACAATGAGTTGCTCCAGAGAAAGATGCTTCCTGAAAACACAAAAATACCCTTTGACCTGTATCACAAGAACAATGAGTCTCACCTGAGTTATCTGTACAGGTTACTTGCAAAACACACACTGTGTCCTAACATCACTTATTCAATGTTTGACCCTCATAGACAAAAGGTTGCATGTACGCACACAATCAGACAAGTATTCATTGTAACTTATTGACAGGCATATGATCAAAATTGAATTACTGCACTGAAATATACTGCATCAGGTTACATCCTATTAACTAGAAGCTAATTAAAAAAATACGCACCGTCTATGCATGTACAACATACTAATGCACCATTCAAAACGAGTCGACCATTGCATGCTGGCATCTGGGTAAAAATTTAGCAAATTCTAAACATTACCTACAAACTCCACAACTGAGATGCCACATCAACCATCGCCCCCTACTGACAGGCTCTTGTCCACATGCAGGCCGGTAAAGGGCCACCACCTTGTGCCACACAGGGGCAGCTGCTACTTGGGGATGCTCTTCGAGTGTTTGAGACGAGATACGATGCAAAACTCCGAATTGCCGAGGCAATTAAGCAAGGACAATATAAATGCAATTGATAACAGTGAATGCTTGGGAGCTTATTGGCATTCGCTCCTGGTTAGAGATCTACCCAACACACAGGTTCACAAAGACTGGCCGCTCTTACCCTGCAGGTTGAACCTAGGAATTGAGTGTTCAACTTCACATTCTTGTCATTAAAAGCCTGTGACAAAGGTGCATCTACTGGAGCGACATCGTCTCAGGCTTACACATCTACCGTGTCTCCAATTGACTTTGTATTGTCTCGGAGGAAGTCCACCCACACCTCCACTTCCACAAACTGCTGGGAGTTGCCTCGCTCTGCCTCACAGTCAGGATTCTTCTCCTGCTTCACGTTGCCTCCATCAATGTGAAAGTCCGATTTTGGAATTTAATCTTCATTTTCACATTTTACCTTCACTTCTTCGCTCTTCACCATCACCTCTTCACATTTCACCTTCACCTCTTCATATTTCACCTTGTTACCTTTAAAAGTGTCCAAGCTGGGATTGTCATCCGGTTCTTGTTTGATGAGGGATGGGCTCATTGCGGCACTGACTTTCACAAGCTGATTTCACACTCCACTGCTAGTGGATCTTCTGATGCTTGTGTGTTCTCTGGTGTATTTGAGTGAACATCGCCACGTGTCTTGAGTGAACACCGCCACGCGTCTAGAGTGAACACCGCCACACGTCCAGAGTGAACTCCGCCACGTGTCTTGAGTGAACACCGCCACGTGTCTAGAGTGAACTCCGCCACGCGTCTAGAGTGAACACCGCCACGCGTCCAGAGTGAACTCCGCCACGTGTCTAGAGTGAACACCGCCACGCGTCTAGAGTGAACACCGCCACGTGTCTAGAGTGAACTCCGCCACACGTCTAGAGTGAACTCCGCCACGCGTCTAGAGTGAACACCATCACGTGTCTAGAGTGAACTCCGCCACGTGTCTAGAGTGAACACCGCCACGTGTCTAGAGTGAACTCCGCCACACGTCTAGAGTGAACTCCGCCACGCGTCTAGAGTGAACACCATCACGCGTCTAGAGTGAACACCACCACGTGTCTAGAGTGAACACCGCCACGCGTCTAGAGTGAACACCGCCACGTGTCTAGAGTGAACTCCGCCACACGTCGAGTGAACTCCGCCACACGTCGAGTGAACTCCGCCACGCGTCTAGAGTGAACACCATCACGTGTCTAGAGTGAACTCCGCCACGCGTCTAGAGTGAACACCGCCACGTGTCTAGAGTGAACTCCGCCACGCGTCTAGAGTGAACACCGCCACGCGTCTAGAGTGAACACCGCCACACGTCCAGAGTGAACTCCGCCACGTGTCTAGAGTGAACTCCGCCACGTGTCTAGAGTGAACACCGCCACGCGTCTAGAGTGAACACCGCCACGCGTCTAGAGTGAACACCGCCACGCTGTTGACGAGCCTCACCTTGTTGTTATTGTTGTTGTGGGCAAGTCGCTTCTGAAAACAAGAGCGGTATATCAGCTCAAGCGGGTGTGGCCTGGTAAAAAAAATGGAAAAAAAACCTATTAAACTTAGAGTCAGCTAACATAACAGTCAACACCCTACCTGGTTGATAACGTTCTTCCAAAGATTGCTCAATTTGAGAGAGAGACACGGAGACACAAAGACAGACACATAAGCAGAGAGAGAGAGATGACACAAAGACACACAGAGAGAGACACAGATATAGACACACAGAGAGAGATGACACAGAGAGAGACACACATAGGCACACAGAGAAACAACGCCTCTGTGTTGAGGCCTTAAATAGAGAGAGGGGGGGGGGGTAGAGAAGGGGGTAGAGAAACTAGCACGTCAATGCAAGGCCGTAGCCATGGAGTCAACATTGGGGGGGACCAAATCTTCCACGGGTCTGGGGTCCCCCCCCCAGAAAAATATCTAAATTTGAAAACTATTTTCCTGCCATTTCCTCCCTAAAATATTTTTAAAAGTTCACTAGCACATGGCATGGACTTTGTTTTATTTGATACAATAATGTCTAATAGGGTATTGTAATACATTGCTCTGTTTTTTCTTTTTTACCTTTCTTGTTTCATAGTGTGTAATGGCAGAGATTAGGGATTCATAAAGTACAACGCAATCCTATAAACAGGAATCTATGCATTGTTATATGAAGACAAGTCCAGATTTCGTGGCCAAGGTTTAGCAAATTGTTGTCTTTATTAACAGAGCATCACAATTATTATTTACAAATAATTTTACAGAAACATATTGGGGGGCATATTTGATTATTATACGTATTATAACATATTATAACATTATAATTATGACATATTATACTTATTATAACATTATAATTATTATATATTATAACATAATATTATACTTATTATAACATGTTATAATGACGGCCTTGTGTCAATGAGAGACTTGGAGGTTTGGAGACTGCACAGAGAGAGAGAGAGACACTTAATGTAATGCAACACAGAGAGTCGGTCAACACACCAACTCACGTACTCTTAGGTTTTGTCGGTAAAGTCACCACGTAGGTAAAAAATGAAATTAAAATTAATGAAAGTAAAGCTTAATAACCAGGCTACAGTCTACATTATAGACTGCCAGTACACTCACCCAGCTTAATAACCAGGCTACAGTCTACGTTACTACGTTATAGACTGCCAGTACACTCACCCAGCTTAATAACCAGGCTACAGTCTACATTATAGACTGCCAGTACACTCACCCAGCTTAATAACCAGGCTACAGTCCACATTATAGACTGCCAGTACACTCACTTCAGTCCTCGGACTGGTTTACAGCAGCGTCCTGCATTGAGTTTTTATTGTAAGATTTCTGTTTCGGCCAATTAATGATGACGAGTGTTAATACAAGTGGGAGAAAACCGGAGCACCCGAGAAAAACCCACGCCATGTGCGTGGTGGCAACACTCTATCCCTGCACAGATGGAAACAGGTGGCAATTAATCCGCTGGCCAAAGGCTAGATTATGGACCGGGCCAGTGGGGCCAGTGCCCCGGGGCTGCCAGGGGGGGCCTCCAAGCCTCAGGCCGCTAGGTGTGTCGCCCAAGTCTTCCGAAGGAAGTTGAACGCCAGGGCCCTCAGTGCGCACAGCGCAAGCCGACCACTGGCCCCTGGGTGGCTATAGCGTGAGCTAACCACTAGGGCCCCCCAGACCCCTCAGTGCTTACAATGTGAGGGCCCCTTAGACCATTTGGTGTTTAAAACGTAACCTGACAACTAGGGTCCCTGGGCCCCTCGACACCTACAGTGTGAGTGTCCCAGGGCCCCTCCACGCTTAAATCATGAGCTGACCACTAGGGCCCCCAGGCCCCTCGGTGCACACATCGAGCGTAACACCTGGGCCCCTTGGTACATACAGTGCATGCCTAAAACGAGAGCCTCTGGACAACCGAGCCACTGGTCGGCACGCTAAAATATAAAATATAAATTTTCAAATTTTCTTTGTGGATTTCACACCTGATGATGATTTCTTGTGTTGCAGTCGAAACGTCGTGAGAATTTTTATTGTTTTATATTTATATTATTTTATTATTACCAAGTTTGCAGTCGATACCACTTTGGGAAGTGGGTTAAAATTAATTTTAGAACTTTCGTGACTGCAGGGATTATTATTTGTTTCTTTCGGTTAAGTCACGTCTAAAGATAAAATAATAAATTAAATTAAATAATAGAATACGACGTTTCGATTGCAACACAAGCAATCATCATCAGGTATAATGAAATAGCGACATAAAATCTAACCAGAAAACTATAGACAGACATATTAGCAGACAGATATCACCAAGATACATAGCGAGAGCAACACAGGTAACAGAGAGGGGTGATCGTCTCTGTGTGGTGGCCTTAAATAGACAGAGGGGGGGGGGCGGAGGCAGAGAGAGGGAGGAGGGTTAGAGAAAAAATTAGCATATCAATGAGTGGTCAACAGACGTGGTGCTGCGAATGCGATGGCACGGCAAGCAAGCCTGAACATCAGGAGAAGGACACACTAAAATTAAATAACCTAGTAAAATATCGAAATGTAATGTAATACAACACAGAGGGTCGGTCAACACACAATTAACGCATAACCTGGTTGATTACGTATTTCAAAGATTGCTAAGTTAGAATTTAAGTGTGAACAATCTAAAGAGAGGACACAGGCAGAGAAAACAAGTCGCCAGAGAGAGAGAAAAAAGATAAGCTTAAAACTTCCCCGTAGAAGTGGTTCAATCTTAATTTTAGAACTTTCGTGACTGCAGGAATTATTATTTGTTTCTTTCGGTTAAGTCACGTCTAAAGATAAAATAATAAATTAAATTAAATAATAGAATACGACGTTTCGATTGCAACACAAGCAATCATCATCATGAAATAGCGAAACAAATAATAATGGGTTAAAATTGAGTTACAAGATTTGAGGATACAACAACAGACAGAGTGGGCTAATAGAAGGCGCGTAATAAAAAAAAAACCGAAAACAGGCTGGAACAACGAGGACGTCCAGAATAAGTACCTGCTCGATCGAGACCCAAACATTCCTCCTTGTAGACACGAGTGGTGTAACCATCATCTGCATCAGAACATCAAAAGGCCGCTGCACACGTCTCGATTATAAACGGCTTAGACTCCGCCCTCGGCCCCGCACCCCTTCTGGATATTCCAGAATGCCTTGCCCACAGGTGCAATTGACAGAACGGAATTGTACCCCTAATGACATTGTCTACCAATCTCCTAGCGACACGCGCTACAGTGACTCATTCAATGTCAATAGACGTAATAATGCCATAAGAGGAATAGGCAGGGATTCTCCTGTAGATACAACTGGTTCTTCATGTTCTACAGATGTAGATGCCACTGGGTTTTGACGTTCTGCAGATGTAGATGCCACTGGTTCTTCACGTTCTGTAGATGTAGATGCCACTGGTTCTTCTCGTTCTGTAGATGTAGATACCACTGGTTCTTCTCGTTCTGTAGATGTAGATGCCACTGGTTCTTCATGTTCTGCAGATGAAGATGCCACTGGTTCTTCACGTTCTGCAGATGTAGATGCCACTGGTTCTTCACGTTCTGCAGATCTAGATGCCACTGGTTCTTCACGTTCTGTAGATGTAGATGCCACTGGTTCTTCACGTTCTGCAGATCTAGATGCCACTGGTTTTTTTCGTTCTGTAGATGTAGATACCACTGGTTCTTCTCATTCTGCAGGTGTAGATGCCACTGATTCTTCACGTTCTGCAGATGTAGATGCCACTGATTCTTCACGTTCTGCCGATGTAGATACCACTGGTTCTTCACGTTCTGCAGGTGTAGATGCCACTGATTCTTCACGTTCTGCCGATGTAGATACCACTGGTTCTTCACGTTCTGCAGGTGTAGATACCACTGGTTCTTCTCGTTCTGCAGATGTAGATGCCACTGGTTCTTCACGTTCTGTAGATGTAGATGCCACTGGTCCTTCACGTTCTGTAGATGTAGATACCACTGGTTCTTCATGTTCTGTATATCTAGATACCACTGGTTCTTCACGTTCTGCAGATGTAGATGCCACTGGTTCTTCTCATTCTGCAGATGTAGATGCCACTGGTTCTTCACGTTCTGTAGATGTAGATGCCACTGGTTCTTCACGTTCTGTAGATGTAGATGCCACTGGTTCTTCTCGTTCTGTAGATGTAGATACCACTGGTTCTTCTCATTCTGCAGGTGCAGATACCACTGGTTCTTCTCGTTCTGTAGATGTAGATACCACTGGTTCTTCTCATTCTGCAGATGTAGATGCCACTGGTTATTCACGTTCTGTAGATGTAGATGCCACTGGTTCTTCTCATTCTGCAGATGTAGATGCCACTGGTTCTTCACGTTCTGTAGATGTAGATACCACTGGTTCTTCTCATTCTGCAGATGTAGATGCCACTGGTTCTTCACGTTCTGTAGATGTAGATACCACTGGTTCTTCTCATTCTGCAGATGTAGATGCCACTGTTTCTTCTCGTTCTGTAGATGTAGATGCCACTGGTTCTTCACGTTCTGTAGATGTAGATACCACTGGTTCTTCTCGTTCTGTAGATGTAGATACCACTGGTTCTTCTCATTCTGCAGGTGCAGATACCACTGGTTCTTCTCGTTCTGTAGATGTAGATACCACTGGTTCTTCTCATTCTGCAGATGTAGATGCCACTGGTTATTCACGTTCTGTAGATGTAGATGCCACTGGTTCTTCTCATTCTGCAGATGTAGATGCCACTGGTTCTTCTCGTTCTGTAGATGCCACTGGTTCTTCACGTTCTGTAGATGTAGATACCACTGGTTCTTCGCATTCTGCAGATGTAGATGCCACTGGTTCTTCACGTTCTGTAGATGTAGATACCACTGGTTCTTCTCATTCTGCAGATGTAGATGCCACTGGTTCTTCACGTTCTGTAGATGTAGATACCACTGGTTCTTCTCATTCTGCAGATGTAGATGCCACTGGTTCTTCATGTTCTACAGATGTAGATGCCACTGGTTCTTCACATTCTGTAGATGTAGATGCCACGGGTTCTTCACGTTCTGTAGATGTAGATACCACTGGTTCTTCTCATTCTGCAGATGTAGATGCCACTGGTTCTTCATGTTCTACAGATGTAGATGCCACTGGTTCTTCACGTTCTGTAGATGTAGATGCCACTGGTTCTTCTCGTTCTGTAGATGTAGATACCACTGGTTCTTCTCATTCTGCAGATGTAGATGCCACTGGTTCTTCATGTTCTACAGATGTAGATGCCACTGGTTCTTCACGTTCTGTAGATGTAGATGCCACTGGTTCTTCTCATTCTGCAGATGTAGATGCCACTGGTTCTTCATGTTCTACAGATGTAGATGCCACTGGTTCTTCTCGTTCTGTAGATGTAGATGCCACTGGTTCTTCTCGTTCTGTAGATGTAGATGCCACTGGTTCTTCTCGTTCTGTAGATGTAGATACCACTGGTTCTTCTCATTATGCAGATGTAGATGCCACTGGTTCTTCATGTTCTACAGATGTAGGTGCCACTGGTTCTTCACGTTCTGTAGATGTAGATGCCACTGGTTCTTCTCATTCTGCAGATGTAGATGCCACTGGTTCTTCATGTTCTACAGATGTAGATGCCACTGGTTCTTCTCGTTCTGTAGATGTAGATGCCACTGGTTCTTCTCATTCTGCAGATGTAGATGCCACTGGTTCTTCTCGTTCTGTAGATGTAGATGCCACTGGTTCTTCTCATTCTGCAGATGTAGATACCACTGGTTCTTCTCATTCTGCAGATGTAGATACCACTGGTTCTTCTCATTCTGTAGATGTAGATGCCACTGGTTCTTCACGTTCTGTAGATGTAGATGCCACTGGTTCTTCTCATTCTGTAGATGTAGATGCCACTGGTTCTTCTCATTCTGCAGATGTAGATGCCACTGGTTCTTCATGTTCTACAGATGTAGATGCCACTGGTTCTTCTCGTTCTGTAGATGTAGATGCCACTGGTTCTTCTCATTCTGCAGATGTAGATGCCACTGGTTCTTCACGTTCTGTAGATGTAGGGAGTGCTCCTAATCTCAACTTGTTACCTGTGTAATAAAAGACTTGACCACGATCTCTGGCTCAGTGTCCTATATTTGGTTCGTACTGTATTTCCCAAACGGCTGTCTCCTCTTTGCTCAGTCCCCACAGTGCTGACTCCGATGTCTTTCCAGTCTCCACCAGCAGCCCCTCTGTTGGCCTCTGTCGCTCTTGTAGCCCCCACAGCAGTTCCGCTGCTGTTACTCTCTCTCAGCCCCCCTGGCTGTAATCGCTGCAGCTCCTCTCGCTCTTGGTTACTCCGCAGCTCTGACAGCCTCGTGCTGTCTCTCTCTCTTCGTCGCTCCTGCGACTCTCTGCAGCCTCACCGCTGCCTCTAACACACAGCCTTCCTGGCTGTACTCTCCGCAGCCTCACCGCTGCCTCTAACACACAGCCTTCCTGGCTGTACTCTCTGCAGCCACACCGCTGCCTCTAACACACAGCCTTCCTGGCTGTACTCTCCGCAGCCTCACACCACCCCTTAGCTCCCTACTGTTCTCCGGGGTTGGCTCCCGCTGGCCGACGGTGCCCCCCTCCTCTCGTTCGCCCGCGTGGCCTCACTCTTTTCCATTCACAACCCGACTGACTTCTCCTTCCGGTTTACCCGCTTAAGGACCCGAACCTTTCACCCACGTCACATGGCTCCGCCTCCCCGTGACGTCACATCCGGAAGGTCGCTTACGCCCGCATTACACCTGTATAAAAGGCACCTGTTCACAGAAGAAATCAATAAATCAGATTCCAAACTCTCCATCATGGCCAAGACCAATGAGCTCTGCAAGGATGTCAGGGACAAGATTGTAAACCTACACAAGGCTGGAATGGGCTACAAGACCATCGCCAAGCAGCTTGGTGAGAAGGTGACAAAAGTTGGTGCGAATATTCGCAAATGGAAGAAACACAAAAGAACTGTCAATCTCCCTCGGCCTGGGGCTCCATGCAAGATCTCACCTCGTGGAGTTGCAATGATCATGAGAACGGTGAGGAATCAGCCCAGAACTACACGGGAGGATCTTGTCAATGATCTCAAGGCAGCTGGGACCATAGTCACTAAGAAAACAGTTGGTAACACACTACGCCGTGAAGGACTGAAATCCTGCACTCGCTCTCACTCACACACACTCACCCTCACACTATCAGACTCACACACACTCACTTTCACACTCTCAGACTCACACACTCACACTCTCACTCACACACACACACACTCTCTCAGACTTACACACGCACACTCACTCTCACACTCCCACACACTCACACTCACTCTCACATTCTCAGACACACTCACACTCTCAGACACACACACTTACCTGGTCAATATTCTAGATATTTTTAAACTATCAATCAGAATTTGTTTAACCAAGAAAACTGTGGACCCGCTTCACCCTTCTTGGTGTCGACAGCAGATCCAGAGGCAGGAAGGCAGGCGGAATGGAAGTGGCTGAGGTGGCTTACAATCGTCATCTGCTGCTGCTGACTGCAGCCAACATCAACATAGGGAGGATAAAAATAAGCAAAGCCAGATTTGCAAAACACATAATGGCAAGCGCACTACAGATGAAGTGCTGGACCTGTTAAACGTAAAAAATTAAATGACGCAATGCTTCACAATCGACTGTCGATGTGATAAACCGTCACGGCTGGCGGTGGTGATTCGATTAAAAACATGATTAACAGTTGTTGTTGGTTTAACGTCTAATTTGTATTTACCGTTTGTTCCGTCTCGTTAATCATAATCACAATAAAACACATTCCAAGTGATTAATAATCTACAACTCGCATCGTAACAACTGCCTGATTACTAATCTAGTATATAATTACAATAACCCCCCCCCCCCCCCCTCAAATCTCTGCACGTGATGAGTTAATGAGTTAATGATGACGTCACCCTGCTGCTGCTCTATATAAGAACGGGAGACAGAGGAGAGCCTCACCATTCTGGCGAATTGCCCGATGAGTAGGGGGGGGGGGTTGGTGCGGTGCCTCTGTATCTCTGCTGGTGTCGTGCCAAGTCTCGGCTCCCTGGCTTCCTGGCTTCCTGGCCAGTGGCAGCCTCGCAGGCCCTCGGGGGCATGGCGACCAAGCGCTCTGGGGTGGTGAGCCAAGGTGAGCGGGCCAGTTTGGCTGCTGCAGAGGCGGAGGATGGTGAGGTGGGACTGCCTGGAGGAGGGAGACCCGCAGAGGAGAGGGACGAGGCGCGAGCGTCGACCTTGAGGCGAGCGGAGGAGGACGCCTGGTGGCAGCGGGCGAGGAAGGGAGAGGAGCCGACGAGGAGTGGAATGGTGTCGGCCAGCCCAAGAGAGGAGGTGGAGGAAGCACCGAGCTCGGCGGGGCTGCAGGCGCAAGGTGCACAACGCGACGCAATGCAGGTATGTGCTTGGATCACAAATTCGGATAATACACAATTAACCTCGGAATAAAAACGCAAAAATGCAACAATTCCAAAGAACGAAAATGTAAATATGCAATAAAGTGCCATTATCTGCACGGATAAAAGGAATCAAGATTGAAGAGTATCAGTTTAACATGTAGGCTTTCGCGACCAATATCATACATAATAGTTTTTTTGGGTTATATCGCGTAAATATATATTTATATAAATATCTACGAGGTTAGATCGCATATTTATGTGATCTAACCCCTGACAACGACCTGTATTGTGGAAGAGTCTCTTATGGTCGTTTTACATTTTCGTAAACGTGATTCGTACAAACGGATAAGTAACGTTTGAATTATGTTAATTTGCTTAGAGTCCAAGTTAAACCTCAGTTAGAAACGATAATTGAGCACGGACGTGGCGTGAATGATGGTAACGGCTGCATTTCCCTACTATGGGATGGAAGCACAAACCTCAAACGCCGTATTGAGCGCTCTGAAGCTTTGTGTTTGTGGCACAGGATGGGACCGGGAGTCGAGTCAATTCCACAAGAGTCAGAATATTTATTTATAACTGGGGAAGGAATCTGATAAGCTATGAAGCTCTTTTTCCTTGATGCCCAGTGGGGGCGTGTCGGCAAGTTACAACAACAAACAAAACACAAACACGACAGGAGTGCGACATAGAGAAACAGGGTAAGCAAGTGGTACAATATAATTAATGTATTTATTAATGAGTTATCGAAGTCTGACTTGTCAACATTAGGCAGCAGAAAGCACAACGCAGTTACAGACCACACCAAGACAGCGCCACACAGCAGTAGCCCTCAATACAATGGCACATTGACATTGAACAATCGACGAGCAGGTAATGGTCAACGTTACAAATCACATTTGCAAGTGTGACTGTATCCAGCACGAATCTACTGCTTCAGGATCTGTGTTTGAAGGGCAGCAGGCACGGGGTAGCAGGATTAGGGGGAGAGTGAAGTGAGGTTGGGAAGGAAGTCCTCGAGGGCGGACAAAAGTTCAAGACGAGCAGCAGTCAGAATCTTTATATCCTGGGGACGGAGAGGTGAACGCGATCACTTCTAACTGAAGAAAGTCCAAGGTGGGCTTGGGCAGGATGTGGCACGACTCGACGGGATGCTGGCCAACGGTCAAGAATAATGAGCGAGTGGCAATCCAAGGGAGTGGAACGCGTTTTGGAATGCCTCCGCTGAGCAGACGGAGCGACGACATCGGTGTGACACGTTGTCCTGCCCCCATTGTCGTGCTCCCATTTTGCATGTTGTGGGTTTACCCTCCAACACACCGGTGTGCTGAACCAGTAACTAATTGGCACATTTTGTTTACTTGACAAACCTTACTAATTGGCTGTTGGGTGGTGGTGGGTTTACCGACACATCTATATTTACACTATATAAACAAACAACCTTTATTACGGACGAAATCAGGTCGTGCTCGGTACCTGGGTGAATTGTTACATCGCAAGATGGCGGGAGGTGGTCGTGGCTTTGGGGAGGCATTCGTTCAGCTGTGGACCGAGTGTGGTTGATGAGGACAATGAGTCTATTTGTTGCTGTAAGTGTCCACGATGATAAGGCACTCCGACGAGCTCTCCTTTGTGGCCAGGTCACTTCTGAAAAAGAGCGACATAGCTCGGTGAGGTTTGTGTGTGCCCTTGCTATGTGCTTTACCCCAATTACACCTGATGATGAGCGCCTGTGTTGCGTTCGCAACGTCGTGATTTATTTTAATCTGATTTTATTTTATTTGTTAATATTTTATTTCCACATACGTGACTTTACCAAAAAAACAACAGTATAGGTTTAACTGGTGAAGTAAAAACAAATTTCGAGTGGAATGTTTAGAAAGGCTTCACCAACTACGTTATCTCCTCTGCCCGTGGCTGTCCCGTCTCCTGTCGGTTTTGCGATGGTGCCCCTCGCTTTGCAAACGGAATCACTCCGGTCTCATTCACGTGATGCGTGCGGTGCGTTCCACTCTTTGTTCCGTGCGCGGCGTTTTGAGCCTCATTGGCATTCAGACGCCACACGTACAAGTGGTGCTGTGGCGTGTCGGTGGCTTGTGTCTGTGGTCTGAACAAGTTAATTATTTCAAACAACAAAACAATTATTTCACGGCATTAAACAGGTAATCTTAAATCTGGAATTGTATTTGCACGAATCATTGTCTCGTAAGCTGGAGGGTTTCTTTCCTGTGCGAGTCAAACAAGAAGGTTTGCCATAAATATTTCTATCAACATGACTTCCAGGGCAATCATAGCTACTCAAAGTCCAGCATAAATTGTTATTTATTTTTTGACCGAGAAATCAGCCGCATGAAAGCTGCTCCCGTCGTCTCCCAGGGGCATACAATTCTTGTCCAGACCAGCGACGGAATTCAAAATTTCGAGACCTCGCAGAAGAAGACTGCAAGGCTGGAGCCAATGGAACCATTTAGTGCTCCCAATTAAGTTTTGGCTGCGAGGATGTTTCAAGTTATCTCGATCCTTATAAACATTCCCCTGCAATTGCTACTGCGTGTCCTAATGTTCCGACGGTAACATGCCTTGCGAATTACAATACGTTAAAAACCTAACCTTTTGCATAACGGTCAATTAATCCCGATTAGCTAAAGCTACTGGCAAAGGCGTGGCGGTTCCAACAAAGTGGCTTTGGGGAAGGGGGCCACATTGAATACGCACTACAATGACAATAGTTTAAAGCGATTTGAAGCATGTTTCATTTTGGGGGGGGCAGAGCTTTGACCTCATATTTGAGGGGGGTCTGACTTTTTGTGACGCCGTGTGGGGAGGGGGGGTGGTCAAAAATCGTCCAAAATTGCATTGAACATAACGGAACGCGATTTTGGGGGTGGGGGGGGGAGTGGGGTGGAGGTGCCCGTTGCTTGAACTAAACTAAAACTGTTATTTACCAGGTAAAGCCACCTGGGAGCTATGAGCTATTTTTCAGAAGCCACATGTGACGACCGCTCATAAAAGTGGCGTACGTCATGGTCATCTTCGGCTGGATAGAGTTTCCCACGCAGTGTCTGTTATGGGGGTGGTTTAACCTTGCTGCTTTGTGTGGTGGTGGTGCGTGTGGGTCGGTGGTGGTGGCGAGTCTGCGGGTCTCTGTGTGGTGGTGGTGAGTCCGCGGGTCTGTGAGCGTGGGTGTTGGTCAACTGTGCTTCTCAATGCCCGTCATTGCAAGTTGTTGAAATACACAATGTACTTTGCTGCAGTGCCCTCTGCTACCTTCAACATCAGAAGCGCATTTGAAAGCGCACGATGCAGTAACTCTTTTGTTCGGTGGTTAGCCAAAAGCCGCCGCTGCGAGAATGAGCGGAGTTCGCGTGATGGTTTATGCTCCTTGACGAGATCAGCAGCGAGGTGTTGTGGGCTTTGTGTCATCGAGGCACACCCACCTGGTCTGCGTCTCCACTTGTGCCGCCGTAAGGGACGCTCCTTACGGCGTTTTTTGTCTTTTTTCCGTTTTCGCAGAAGGGCGGGCAGCGACTTCTTCCGCTTTTTTTTTACGTCCGATTCCAACCTGACGACGACAAGCGTCGAGAAGGGAGGGAATGACTGTGGCCGAGAAGACCTGACGCTTCGGGCGGAGCGACAGACCAGGTAGCTTCCACACAGCGTTACTCAACCGATGAAAAGATATTGCCGTTCGACCCAAGCGCCTCACCCTCGCTGATGAGCGTCACGCTCGGGTGGAAGTTCCCACGTCTGTCGCCGCCGTGTGCCCCGACGACTGCCGCTCCCACTGCGTCTGCGCCGCGGGTGCCGCGGGTGCTCCTGCGGCCCTTAACGGCGAGGCTCTGTCCGAGCTGCTTGCGCCGCCAGGCGGTGCAGCACTTTGCATCGATATTCAGTTTGATGCAGCACCAGTCGCACTCGGTGATGCCAAACTTGTAGAACAGGTGGCCTGCGTCACGGTCGGCATAGTGGTGGTGGTGGAGGGAGGTTACGATTTGTGAGTATGCAATGGGACACTCCCACTCCACTCACCCCCTATCCACCACCCTCGCCCTACCCACTCCACCCACCCCACCCACCACCACCTCGCCCCACTCACTCCCTACTGACCCACCCCACTCACTCACTCCCCACCCACCCACCTCACTCACTCCCTACCCACCCCCCCAACCCACTCAACCCACCCCACTCACTCCCTACCCACCACCACACCACCACCACCCACCCACCCCCAACCCACTCCACCCATCCCACTCACTCCCTACCCGTCCACCCCCCCCCCCTACCCACCACCGCACCATCGCCACCACCACCCACCCACCCCACCCACCCCACTCACACACCACCACCACCGCCGCAACTCGCAGCGGATGCCGTAGACCATGAGCCGGTCCAGCTGCTTCTTGCCGTGGTGCCCGTGACCCGACAAGTTGCTGGTGGCCTGCACCTCGCGATGGAAGAGGTGGTCCAGGAGGGTGAGCGCCATCTTCTCGGGCGTGCGGCAAGCGGCGGTCACGTGCAGCAGGTCCCCCGGGGCGATGGGGCAGCGCACGCGAAGCTCCACGTTCCACTCGTCGCCCAGCCAAGTGCCATGCGGGTAATCCTCTGCGGGGTTTTGTGAGTGGGTGGAGGAGAGGGTTGGTGAGTGGGTGGGTGGGCGAGTAGGTGAGTGGTTGAGTGAGTGGGTGGGTGAGTGTCACTCACACACGGACCACGCACAGATCACACACCGCCACACCCCGTGTAGCCTCTAGAAGGCTGTAGGGGCAAGTGCTGTTCGTAGCAGCAGCACATATACACATACAAAGGTCCCCCGTGTAGCCTCTAGCAGGCTATCGGAGCAAGTGCTGTTAGTAGCAGCAGCAGCACCTATACACAGACAAAGGTCCACCGTGTAGCCTCTAGCAGGCTGTAGGGGCAAGTGCTGTTCGTAGCAGCAGCACCTATACACAGACAAAGGTCCACCGTGTAGCCTCTAGCAGGCTGTAGGGGCAAGTGCTGTTCGTAGCAGCAGCACCTATACACAGACAAAGGTCCCCCGTGTAGCCTCTAGCAGGCTGTAGGGGCAAGTGCTGTTCGTAGCAGCAGCACCTATACACAGACAAAGGTCCCCCGTGTAGCCTCTAGCAGGGCTGTCGGGGCAAGTGCTGTTCGTAACGAGTAGCAGCAGCAGCACTGCCTGTGAAGGTAGATACAAAGCTCCCCCGTGTAGCCTTAACAGACTGTCGGGGCAAGTGCTGTTAGCGAGTAGTAGCACCTCTGAAGGTCGGCACTGTGGCACACGAGGGGGGTGGGTGGCCAGCACCACGCCCGGCCGCCTTTGTCTCTCCCCCAGTGGCGATGTTTACTACACATCGCGCCGGGTACTCATGTGAGGCCGAGTTGACCTGGGGGAGGCCCAGGACCGGTTCCGATACGCTTTCCATTAACGCACTCACTCTGTTGTTGTTGTAAACTAGTCTTCTTACACACTTTCATTTTACTCACTCTGTTGTTGTTGTTGTTGTTATAAACTAGTCTTCTTACACACTTTCATTTTACTCACTCTGTTGTTGTTGTTGTTATAAACTAGTCTTCTTACACACTTTCATTTAACTCACTCTGTTGTTGTTGTAAACTAGTCTACTTACACACTTTCATTTTACTCACTCTGTTGTTGTTGTTGTTGTTGTAAACTAGTCTTCTTACACACTTTCATTTAACTCACTCTGTTGTTGTTGTTGTAAACTAGTCTTCTTACACACTTTCATTTAACTCACTCTGTTGTTGTTGTTATAAACTAGTCTTCTTACACACTTTCATTTAACTCACTCTGTTGTTGTTGTTGTTGTAAACTAGTCTTCTTACACACTTTCATTTTACTCACTCTGTTGTTGTTGTTGTTATAAACTAGTCTTCTTACACACTTTCATTTTACTCACTCTGTTGTTGTTGTTGTTATAAACTAGTCTTCTTACACACTTTCATTTTACTCACTCTGTTGTTGTTGTTGTTGTAAACTAGTCTTCTTACACACTTTCATTTTACTCACTCTGTTGTTGTTGTATCCTCAAATCTTGTAACTCAATTTTAACCCACTTCCCAATGTGGTATCGACTGAAAACGTGGTATACTTATGTCATACTGATGACAATACTACATTCTATCATAAAAAATTATTTACATTTTTTTTAAACAATCTTTTTTTACATGCTATGTTTCGGCTTGGGTCTAATTGTCCACGCTCAACTGACGTTGGCTGTAAATCACCACGGCTCCCTTAAGTTATGGCAAGCTCCGGGGTCAGAGGTCGCAAACGGGTTTTGATTCCTTACCCGTACCCGGCCGCACCAGGGTCGCAAATGGGTACCCGTACCTGGCCGGGTACGGGTTCCCGTTCCCTACCCTACCCGAAATGAGTGACAAACGGTGACTCACCAGTGACTCACGATCTACCCGTACCCGGCCGCACCAGGGTCGAAAACGGCTACCCGTAGCCGGGTATCGGGTAGGGTACGGGTATCGGGTACCCGATTGCGACCTCTGCTTCCTGGAGTCGTGGAGTTATTCCATTACTCGTACGGTACATTTCATTAAAGCGTGTTTTTAAAAAAAGTGTTTAAAATATTACTTATTGTTGTACTGTCTGCCGTAGTAACTTGCGGACCTGTCCGTGCTGGGCCATCTGTGAAAAACAGCTTCATAAGCCCATCGGATCCCTCCTAAAGTCCAAACAAATATTCAGATTCTGACCAATACCAATCAATACCCGCCATTTGCTACTAAGCGATGGTGACGTCAATGGCACCTATGCCAGGTGGACTTTGAGGCTATCACGTGAAGTGTCGAAGGCTCTCTGCTGACAGAAATTCGCGGGACAGACCCAGCAGGTGCCACGGGTTGGCCGACTGAGATGAGCGGTAGATGCACCACCAGCTGTACCTCCCTACTGTGCCAACTCGCTGCGTTTTAGCCGCCCGGCGCTCCGCTCGTTGTTGTAAGCGTCGCTCCTCTGCCCTCCGTTGTTGTCGCTGGAGGGCGACTGCCTCAAAGTGCACCTAGCCTGGCACTGCCCCAGTAGCCTCCTCCTCCACAGAGGCCGATCTTGACACCGCTGGTACCGGTCATCGGCAAGTCCACTCAGCTCCACGTCCTCCCGTACCACATCACTCCGTCTCTTCTCTAGCCTGTGCCGTGCCCGTTGAGCCCCGCTATTTGCAGCCAAACGAAAGCTGTTTGGGCATGCGGTGGCTGGGCATGCGGTGGCTGGGGCATGCGGTGACTAGGGCATGCGGTGGCTGGGCATGCGGTGGCTGGGCATGCGGTGACTAGGGCATGCGGTGACTAGGGCATGCGGTGGCTGGGCATGCGGTGGCTGGGCACGCGGGCTACGTGACCCAACCGACCCATCCTCACCATTGGAACCTCATTTGCCAGTGAAAAATATGCTAATTGTTTTTTTTACCCTTCTATCTGGCTACAAAACTGACACCTTTTTTACAAGGAGTCATGTTTGCATAGACCACAATACCTGCAGTTATAATGCAAACAAGAACAGTGCATAGATTATCAGAGTTATGTTTTTCGTTTGCATTATGACTGCAGGTATTGTGGTCTATGCAAACATGACTCCTCGTAAAAAATTAACCCATAAAAACTAAGTTTTTCACTATAAATCCTTTATATGCGTGGCGGCTAGAGTCCTCTCGTCCTCTGGCTTGAGATGGCTGCCACCTATGGGTCAGATGATTGCATTGCACCATTAAGCAATTGGTAATTAAATATAATAATTTTTTTCTTAAAAAGTGTAAAATTTTGGAAAAAAAATTTTCACGAAAATAAATTGTCACGCACAACGAGTCTGTGTGCAAAATGTCAGCTCGATTGGATCACGGGAAGTGGGTTAAAAAACGACCGAAAGATTTGCACGGTCGTAAGCGCAAGCAAGCGAACTTAATATAAAGGATTTGAAGCTTTCGTGACTGCAAGGAATCATCTTCTTAGGTTTTTTCGGTAAAGTCACGTAGAAAGTAAAATAAAATAAAAACAAAAATCACGACGTTTCAGAGGCAACACAAGTCTCCGTCATCAGGTGGGACCGTCACAGCCAGATTAGCTGTATCACTTGATACAGCTAATCTGGCTGTGACGGTCCCACCTGAGGAGGCAACACAAGTCTCCGTCATCAGGTGGGACCGTCACAGCCAGATTAGCTGTATCAAGTGATACAGCTAATCTGGCTGTGACGGTCCCACCTGATGACGGAGACTTGTGTTGCCTCCGAAACGTCGTGATTTTTGTTTTTATTTTATTTTACTTTCTACGTGACTTTACCGAAAAAACCTAAGAAGAAAGTTAATATAAAGGATTTTAAAAAGGTGCCCGTTTTGTTGCCCGATGCAGCCTTGGCCTGCCGGAGGAGCTTGCCGCTGGGAATGTGTCCGGATGCTTCTCTCGCTCTCCCTCCGTGTCTCTCACCTGCGGCTCGCCAGGTACGAAGGTGACGCAGGGAACGCAGCCATCCTGCAGCTCCCACGGCACCATGGGGCGGCAGCGCACGGCCACGCGGACGGGGATCGCCGCATCCTCCTCTTTGGACATCGCCGCTGATGATGATGCTGCTGTTGCTGCTGCGTGTCAGAGGGGCCGTGGTGACTGTCAAACACGAGTTCAAGTTCATTTACACTGGTCAACACACTTGTTCTGGCATGAGGTATTCCAACGGTCATATTCTCGGTTCTTTCGGTAAAGTCATCACGTAGAATGGAAATAATAAAATAATGAAAATAAAACATAATAAAATACAATTCTCACGACGTTTCGGCCACAACGTAAGTAGCCGTCCTCAGGTGAAGAACAGGTCTGTCGGAAATTCAGACGCCGTTTCCCTTCTACGTGACTTTACCGAAAGAACCGAGAATACGAATCCCTGCAAAGTCCAGGCCAGAAAGAAATGTGTTTTTTTGTTGGCCAGTGTTATTAGGTATAGCCCTGTGAGCCATTCGGCTCTTGAATCGGGTGCAACCACAACAAACAAAAAACAAAAACATGAACAAAAAACATCTTAAAGTGAATATGTGACTAAGTGCAAACAGAAAATCCAAGAAAAGACAGCAAAAATATTGCAGAAAAAACACCGTACACCAACGCTGTGTGCAAACATCCCAGTGGGATGCAAGTCAAACAACAGCAACAACCACAAGACAGCTTAGATTAAGGCCATCAGTCTAACTCTGTACTACAACAAACAAACATGGCTAAACCAATACACTTTTCGAAATCACCAAAATAAAGCCATGAAAGCAATGAAAAAGCAATCATAGGAACTGTGACGGAATTTTCACAATAAATGGCATAAACAACATGTACTACCAAAACCCTGCAGCCATAGCTGGCTGCATGAGTCACTCCACAACAGCAGTAGGAGCATCAGTCGGAGTATTGTAATTTTTCAATGCACCTTTAAGATCAGCACACTGAATCAAAACACAGGTCATACTTTGTAGCGATCATCCGGAGCGAAACATTTTATTTTAGGTCACTGAATAGCACTGGCAGCTAGGGGTGTACAACTCCTCTAGAGCAGTTTTGAGTGAAGATCTCATAGGTAGTGACTCAAGTTCCAATTTATTGGCAACAGCATTCCAGACCCTGGGGGCATCAATAGCAAAGGCCCTTCCTCCAGTATATGTACGTCAATAGGGAATATGAAGCTGGTAAATGAGTGTAGACCTTAGGTCAAATTTGTTCTTTGAAACAGAGATGAGATCCAGCAGGTAATCTGCAGATTTTTTTGCAAGTACATCATGAATAAATAAGATCTGGTGCACAATCCGTCGAACATTCAGAGATGTTAAGTTTGACCCAATGTAGAGATCACAGTGGTGAGTCCTATATGGGCAGTTCAATGCAAATCTTAAGGCCGAGTGATACATTGAGTGAAGCTTCTTCAGTACAGTACTTGGGGCTGATTTATACACGATGTCACAGTAATCAAGTAGAGGCAGTACGGTAGCTTTGATCAATTCCAAACGGAACACAGGGGGAAAGCAGTGCTTGTGTCGATATAGAAAACCAATTTTAATTTTTGTCTTTTTCCCAATATAATCAATGTGATCTTCAAAATTCAGTTTTGATTCCAGGATGACCCCAAGATACTTATAGATCTTGACTTGCTCTATTTGATCATTATTTAAGGAATGTAATTGGGGGAAAATAACTTCCCGCTTTAGTCCTGGTGAGAAGCATAGCACCTTGGTTTTGGCAGGATTTAGGACTAGTTTAAGAGCAACTAGCTGATGTTGTAGTTTGTTTAAATCACTCTGGAGCTTAGCAATCACGTCATCCGGAGAGCGGCCAGCAGTAATTAGTACCGTGTCATCTGCAAAAAGATTTACCCTGGAATAATCCAGTTCAGTGCACAAGTCATTTACATAAAGAGAGAACAAGAGAGGGCCGAGAATGGAACCCTGTGGAACCCCTTTTGTTATCACCCACTAAAACTATTTCACCTTTAGGGAGGCTCCCAAGAAGCTCTCTCAGTGCAGATGCAGCTTCAACATCCTTCCCACTAGGCGGTCTATAGCAGCACACTACCAATATGTGTTGATTATTAGGGAGAGGGGAGAGTTATTCTGAGAGCCAGACCTTCAAAGCAACATTTTTTAAACAAGGAGTGAGCTGGTGAACATGCAATAGTATTACGAACATAGATGGCAATTCCACCTCCTTTAGATCCTCGGTCAAGCCGAAAAAGGTTGTAGTTGTCAATCGTAATCTGCAAGTCATTGACGGCAGGAGTGAGAAATGTTTCTGTTTGGCAAAATATGTCCGGGTCAAGATTTGCCACTTCTAGTTTTAGTTGACTTAATTTAATCAAAAGCCCTCTGATGTTGACATGTAGAACACCAACACCTTTTCTGCCAGAAAAATCTACAGAATTATACGAGTTATTTACATTTGGTCCAGGATGAAGCTCAATACCACCCAGAAATAAGAAAGTAGAATTAATAGTTTGCACAGGTATTTTCTGTGAAAGGATGAAGAGCGACGAACCTTGGACGAATAGCAGCAACTCGCAGATGGTGTTATTTTTAAGAGCAGAATGAAGTTTGGAAGGAGTGCTGGTGAAGTAATGGGACAAAGATAGGGTTTAAAAGGATACATTGATGGAGTGTAGAAGTGTCTATAAGCTGTTTCTTTAGCAGGTGTAGTGGCAAATTTAGCAATAAGTATTGACGCGAAGTAACGCGGGTAGCCGTTTGTAGAGTTGAGTGTGGCACTAGATATGGCCGGGAGGGACAGTAGTAAGATACACAGCAGGTGAATTGACATCTTTAAAACACTAAATTTAAACACACACACAGCTCACTCACACGCAGCTCACCCTCACCCACTCTCACGCACAGCCCACACCCATGCAGCACAACGCACACGCGTGATGATGATGATGAGAGCAGTGTCTATGAAGGCACAATCTGCGCAGGGGGAGGATGCACACACGATCCGCAGCACTCACGGGGGTACAGGATAGGGAGCAGACGGGGGACGAAAGTCCGGACCCCACCAGACAGCAAGGGGGTAATGATACGGAGGGGACGATGGAGACAGAGGCGAGCAGCCTCCACACGTGCATGTGTGTGTACGTGTGTGTGTGTGTGTGCGTGCGGTGTGTGTGCGTGTGTGTGCGCGTGTGTGTGCGGTCGATATCCCTGTACCGGTAAAAATTAAGATTATTCTTACCTGCCCACCGCGCAGGGTCGTGATGAAGCAGATGATTCCTTGCAGTCACGAAAGCTTCAAATCTAGAATAAATTATTTACTTCTTTTTAAAATCGCCGCCAATATGAAGCTCCGCTCATCCGCCTTTTAAATACCTCGGCGACCAATCAGCGAGCGTCTTCCCGGTTAAAAATTGACCAATCGCAAGGGCGAGTACGCGAGACCCCGCCCCCTCGCTCCACCCTGAACCCCCCTGACCCCACCCACTTCGAGGTTAAATCGACCAATGGGAGGGACGTACGGACGTGACGTCACCGGAAGTAGACATCGATCCTACACGGTTTGTTTTCTTCGACGCGTGGAAGTCGTCTACCGGTGGCGGTAGATATCTTCCGGTGGCAGTAGATGTCTTCCGGAACTGGTAGATGATCTTCCGGTGGCGGAAGATGTCTTCCGGAAGAGGTAGATGATCTACCGGTGGCGGAAGATGTGTCTGTGTCTCTGTGTCTGTGTGTGTCTGTCTGTGTGTCTGTGTGCGCGTGCGTGCGTGCGTGTGCGGTATAAATGCCGTGGGGTTTTGGGAAGGGATTTCAAGATTTTCTTTACAAGAGAGAGGAGAGGGAGAGAGAGAGAGAGGCAAGGGTTTGGGGGGATCGCTGCGTGTAGGAATTTAATAATTCAGTCGCGCTACAAATGACACAGACAACGAGGAGAGGTGCTTGCGCGTGTTGAATTGTGACCATTTGTCACGCTGAGTCCACAAGAGATGGGGTGGTGGTGTTGGGTCCAGTGCCGGATGAAACTAGAGCAGGTCCTGTAGCATTTGCTGTTACACTGGCAGAGGTATTCCAACGTTTTTAAGGTAATTTTGGGGTGCCGATTCCAAATCAATTTTTGTCTATCACATCAGGTTTTTGAGATATCAAAGATTGCATTTTCAATAAAAACTGCGGAAGAAAAATATTAAATAAATGTGGATATCTACATGAAATGATATTATAAACACACTATGCTAAAAATACAGCACCGTGTTTTAACACTAAAGCAGTCACTGACTCGCAACAACTTGCAATCATAAGTGACAGAGTTAATTTCGGGTAAAATCTATGAAAATGGGGTATGCCGATAGCATGAAAATGAGATGTGATAGAGCAAATCTGAGATCAGATTTGGAATCAGCACCCTGAAGAAATTAGTCTAGAACAGCTGCAAAAGTCCAGGCCAGAAAAAAAATGTGTTTTTTTGTTGACCAGTGTTATAGAGGGGCCCTAGATTTGAGAGAGAAAAAATATTAAAAGACAATTTGTTTTTCAATTTTTTTCTAATTTTCTTGCTGTGATTTTCACACCTGATGATGATTGCTTGTGTTGTAAATTCTCACGTCGTGAGCATTTTATTGTTTTAGAATTTTTTTATTATTTTATTGTTTCCCTTCTACGTGACTTTACCGAAAGAACCGATAATATGAATCCTTGCAGATACGAAAGCTTTAAATCAAATTTAGTTTTTTTTACTTGCGTAGTAAAGTAATTTTTATATGTTTTCATTTGCTATACAGCCGGATGGATACGACGAATCGGTAACCTTAAACACCGCGGTCGTTCGTAAAAGCTGAAGGGCAGTATAGTACTATAGCAATAGAGCAAGTGCAGAATCAGCGAACCGAAATTGAGTGCTACTAGGATAATGAAACATTGTTAAGTAGCATTAGTAGCTACTTGTGCTACTAGGTTAATGATACACTGACAAGTAGCATTAGTAGCTACTTGTGTTACTAGGATAATGAGACACTGACAAGTAGCATTAGTAGCTACTTGTGCTACTAGGATAATGAGACACTGACAAGTAGCATTAGTAGCTACTTGTGCTACTAGGATAATGAGACACTGACAAGTAGCATTAGTAGCTACTTGTGCTACTAGGATAATGAGACACTGACAAGTAGCATTAGTAGCTACTTGTGCTACTAGGATAATGAGACACTGACAAGTAGCATTAGTAGCTACTTGTGCTACTAGGATAATGAGACACTGACAAGTAGCATTAGTAGCTAATTGTGCTACTAGGATAATGAGACACTGACAAGTAGCATTAGTAGCTACTTGTGCTACTAGGATAATGAGACACTGACAAGTAGCATTAGTAGCTACTTGTGCTACTAGGATAATGAGACACTGACAAGTAGCATTAGTAGCTACTTGTGTTACTAGGATAATGAGACACTGACAAGTAGCATTAGTAGCTACTTGTGCTACTAGGATAATGAGACACTGACAAGTAGCATTAGTAGCTAATTGTGCTACTAGGATAATGAGACACTGACAAGTAGCATTAGTAGATAATTGTGCTACTAGGATAATGAGACACTGACAAGTAGCATTAGTTGCTAATTGTGTTACTAGGATAATGAGACATTGACAAGTAGCATTAGTAGCTACTTGTGTTACTAGGATAATGAGACTCTGACAAGTAGCATTAGTAGCTACTTGTGTTACTAGGATAATGAGACACTGACAAGTAGCATTAGTAGCTACTTGTGCTACTAGGATAATGAGACACTGACAAGTAGCATTAGTAGCTAATTGTGCTACTAGGATAATGAGACACTGACAAGTAGCATTAGTAGCTACTTGTGCTACTAGGATAATGAGACACTGACAAGTAGCATTAGTAGCTACTTGTGTTACTAGGATAATGAGACACTGACAAGTAGCATTAGTAGCTACTTGTGTTACTAGGATAATGAGACACTGACAAGTAGCATTAGTAGCTACTTGTGTTACTAGGATAATGAGACACTGACAAGTAGCATTAGTAGCTACTTGTGTTACTAGGATAATGAGACACTGACAAGTAGCATTAGTAGCTACTTGTGTTACTAGGATAATGAGACTCTGACAAGTAGCATTAGTAGCTACTTGTGCTACTAGGATAATGAGACACTGACAAGTAGCATTAGTAGCTACTTGTGTTACTAGGATAATGAGACACTGACAAGTAGCATTAGTAGCTACTTGTGTTACTAGGATAATGAGACACTGACAAGTAGCATTAGTAGCTACTTGTGTTACTAGGATAATGAGACACTGACAAGTAGCATTAGTAGCTACTTGTGCTACTAGGATAATGAGACACTGGCAAGTAGCATTAGTAGCTACTTGTGCTACTAGGATAATGAGACACTGGCAAGTAGCATTAGTAGCTAATTGTGCTACTAGGATAATGAGACACTGACAAGTAGCATTAGTAGCTAATTGTGTTACTAGGATAATGAGACACTGACAAGTAGCATTAGTAGCTAATTGTGTTACTAGGATAATGAGACACTGACAAGTAGCATTAGTAGCTACTTGTGCTACTAGGATAATGAGACACTGACAAGTAGCATTAGTAGCTAATTGTGTTACTAGTGTAATGCGGGCGAAAGCGACCTTCCGGATGTGACGTCACGAGGAGGCGGAGCCAGGTGACGTGGGTGAAAGGTAGGGGGTCCTTAAGCGGGTAAACCGGAAGGAGAAGGCAGTCGGGGGTGAATGGAAAGGTGTGGGGCCACGCGGGCGTACGAGCCGAGTGGGCACCGTCAGAAGCGGGAGCCAACCCTGGGAACAGTAGGGAGCTACTGGGAGGTGTAAAGCTGCAGATAGAGATAGGCAGTAAGGCTGTGTGTGAGGAGCAGCGGGGTGGCTGCCAGGAGTCGCAGGAGCGACGAGAAGGCGAGACAGCACGAGGCCGTCAGAGCTGCAGCAGGAACAGCCAAGGGAGCTGTGTGAGAGTACAGCAGCGGAGCTGCTGTGGGGCTGCAAGAGCGACAAGAACAGCAGCGGGGCTGCTGATGTGGACTGGAGTGACATCGGAACCAGCACAGAGAGAATAAGAGAGACAGCCGTGTGGGGACGCAGTACGGACCGAATAAAGGACACTGAGCCAGATATCGTGGTCAAGTCTTTTATTACACTGGGGTCAGAAGTGAAACGGCATGTCTAAGCAAGTAAGGAAGAACATTCCCCCGGCGCCAGCATCGGCTTCTTCGTCCGACGACAACGAATTCCCTCCGACCACGGATTTTGCTGGGGTGGTGGAGGAGAGCCCTGCTGTGGCGAGCACGGGGACGGGCGTGGAAGATGTCGGCGCGATGGCGGGTCCGTCAACAACATCGGACGCTGAGCAAAGATGGCAACAGGTGGCAGAACAACTGGAGACACTCAAGGACGTCCTGGCGCATCTGTGTCACCTCGTTACGCCAAGGACGACGATGGAACGAGAAGGTGCTCCACGGGCCGCCACGTTGCCTGCCCTGCCGCCGCCATTGGCCACGCGGCAAGAAGACGCCATCTTGCGCGCTCCGCGGCGCCAAACCGCCATCTTGGCCACGCCGCGGGCCGACGCCATTTTGAATTTACCTCCACAACAACCATCATTGGAAGACGGCGTGAAGAGGAGTCGGAGTCGCCACCTTACTACGGTTAAGGAATTCTCTATCGGGGGCGATTGGAGCGCTTTCGCCTGCCGATTTTTGGCGGCGGTTCGTTCAGCAAGATGGACCGATGCGGAGGCCTTGGAAGTGTTGCCGACTTTACTGGACGACGAATCTGTGCGATTTTTCCGTTCCATAACGGCCGATAAGAAGAAGACGTTATGTGGAGTTTTTGAGGAAATGGCCGACGCCTATGAGCCACCTGACGACGCGCATCGGCGATTCGCTCAACGACAACGAGCACCCGAAGAATCGCCCGTGGCGTTCAGGGGTGCGGTGTTGGAGCTGGCCATGGCAGCATATCCTGACACGCCACAGGATCTGCTCGAGCCCCTCATATTGGGAAAAATGCTGGAGCTGTCTCGGGATCTGGGGATCCCCATGCCTGTGTGTGGGCATGAGAAGCTCACGTCCCGGGCGGCAGCAAAGTGTCTGGACGCGCAGTTTAATCTCCGTCGCTGGAAGCAAGTGGCGGCATGGACGGGTGGGCCCGTCAAGGAAGGAGGCGCGATGGGGTGGGACCCCACAAGGGCGATCTATGTGCCGGATGAGCGGGGTCCACAGGAGCTGACGGCTGCCTCCTCTCCATGGCCGGGACACGGAAGGCCGGGGCCGCGCGCTACGCCATCGGGACGGGGCCGCCGGGACGCAGGACCTGCGCTTCGGCGCAACGAGGCCGATTGCTTCCGCTGCGGCCGTAGGGGCCATTACGCCAAAGATTGCTGGGCCCGCTTCCCGGGTCCGCCGCAGCAGGAGCCCACAACACCGGACAAGCCGACCAAGGAACCTCCGAAACAGGCATGTCGGCACGCACCAGACACTCGGCAAGGCTTTACACCTCACCCACCACCTGTGTTGCGCGATCCTATTGTTGTTGTTAAAGAAAGGCCATCGACGGGGCCTTGTCATTCAGTTACGCAGTGGCGCAAATTGGCACGGAGAGTTGTCGCGGCCGCTACGGGTTCGTCCACTGTACCGGGGTCCATACAAGGTGTGGACGTGCGCATTTTGGTCGACTCGGGAGCGTCTGCGACTATTATATCGGATGTCATTTTCCATCTGTTGGGCATTCCGCCGGGGGCTGTGCGTCCGGTTTATGGGTCTTGCGTCGCTGCAAACGGGGGTAGTATGGGGATTGTGGGCCAGGTGGATGCTAAGATATCTATAGGGGATGTGTCGGCTTCGGGCGTTGTGTTAATATCGAGATCTTTGGCGGTTCCTTGCTTACTAGGCACGGATTTTTTGGCTAAGATTCCCATTTTGATTAAAATCAATGAGAATTGTATTGAATTGCCGGGGGGCCGTCGAATCTCGTTTCTGCCGTCGCCCTGGGGGCGACCTGCTTCGGCCGTACAGGTGCAGGCGCTGTCCGTCGCATCTGTGGACATCCCACCTGGTTCACAGATGCTTATACCCTTGCGGTATCGGAAGCCCCTGCCCAATCGGCTAGGAGCATTAGGGGTCTTGTTGTCACCATCCGCCACGATAACAACGGGATTGGCGTTAGTTGGGGCACAGACCATCGTCCGGCCGGATCAATTACCGGTTTTACAGGTGCTTAATGCGGGGGTGGAAAACATCCGTGTTCCGGCCGGTACGGTTGTGGCACATGCCACTACGGCGTTTGCGACGCACGATTGTCCGCATCGCCGAGGAGTGGTCGCTGGTGTTTCCGAGCCAAGGAGTTCGGATAATCGTTGGATCGCTACCTTATGTGACGAAAATTCTTCCCTGTCCGTGGGGCAACGTGATGCGCTGCGTAAATTGTTGCTGACGTATTCGGATGTATTCAGCTCCGACGATTTGGATTTGGGACGCACATCGTTGCTTTCCCATCACATTGAGACGGGCGACGCTGCCCCTATTCGGTTAAATTCGCATCGGATGAGTCCAGCGGAGCGAGAACACGTTCGGGGGGCGGTGGAAGACATGTTGGCTGCGGACATTATATCGCCATCTAACAGCCCATGGGGCGCTCCTGTGGTCTTGGTTAAGAAAAAGGATGGCAACTTGAGATTTTGTGTCGATTTCCGGAAATTGAATAAGATATCGGTGGCAGATGCGTACCCCCTGCCGCGTATGGACGACTCCCTTGACGCATTGTCGGGGGCTAAGTTCTTTTCCACACTGGACCTCTCTTCGGGATTTTGGCAGCTTCCCCTTGACGAGTCCTCACGGGAGAAAACCGCATTCCGTACGCCGCAGGGGTTATTTCAATTCAACTGCCTCCCGATGGGATTGAATGCGGCCCCTGCTACGTTTCAAAGATTGATGGAGCTCGTTTTGACGGGGTTGCAGTGGGAGACGTGTCTTATATATTTGGACGATATTATTGTGTTCAGCCGCACATTTGAGGAACATTTAACGCGGCTGGAGACAGTGTTCACGAGGATGCGCTCTGCCAATTTGAAATTCAAACCAAAGAAATGCCACCTACTGCAACGGTCCGTCCGTTATTTGGGGCACATTGTGAGTGCCGAGGGGGTGTCCACGGATCCGGAAAAGACGGCGTGTGTCCGGGATTGGCCGACTCCGGCCTCTGTGGGGGATGTTCGACGGTTTTTGGGATTTGCCTCGTATTACCGAAGATTTGTGCCGGGGTTTGCGACGATTGCGAGGCCCTTGCATCTCCTTACGGGTAAAGGACGGAAATTTGTTTGGGGAGAGCCGGAAGAGGCGGCCTTTCGGAGTCTGCGCGATCTATTGGCTACGGCCCCGACATTGGATTATCCCGATTTTGATCGCCCTTTCATTCTCGATACGGACGCGAGTGACACAGGTATTGGGGCGGTATTATCACAGTCTAAAGGGGGCGTAGAGCGCGTCGTGGCGTATGGTAGCCGAGTCTTGTCGCCTGCGGAAACACGCTACTGTGTCACTCGTAGAGAACTTTTGGCGGTTGTTTTTTTCCTACGGCAATTTCGACCGTACCTTTACGGTCGTTCTTTTATTGTGCGTACGGATCATGCGGCCTTGCAATATGCACTTAAAATGGACCAGCCATCGGGACAGTGGGCACGTTGGTTGGACACGCTGCAGGAGTTTTCCTTCCAAATTCAACATCGGAAGGGAGTGCGCCATGCGAACGCTGACGCACTTTCCAGATTACCAGGGCGCGCCCCTTGTAAATGTGCGTCGGGGACGCATAGGTGTTCGCCGATTCTCAACCCCCCTCAGCCGCTCACGTTGGCCGTCGGGAAGTCGGATACTCCGATGGAACCGGGACCGACTGATGGTGTTTTGAATCTGCCGCGGTCTGTCTGGATTCGGGAACAGATGATGGACGAGTCGTTGTTGTCCATGCGGAAGCGGTCTATGAGGGACAAGGGGAGTCCGAGTTCGGCTGTGGGGCCGCGAACCGCTCTCCGAGATGGTCTGCTTATGTGGCAAGAAAGGTTCCAGGAAAGCTGGCGTGTGGTGGTGCCAACGTCCTTGCGATTTGAGTTGATTAGAACTCTCCATTGTGACACTATTGCATTTAGGGGTGCAGAAGACCTTGTTGACGTTACAACGTCATTATTTTTGGCACGGCATGGCGACAGATGTCGTAGGGCACGTGCGCGCGTGCCCTGAATGCGCCCGGCGTAAGCTGCCTAAACATCCTTACGTGCCGCCTCTCCAGTCGATTCAGGTGTCTCGAGTCAATGAATTGGTGGCACTGGACATATTGGGACCCTTCCCACCATCGGCGAGGGGAAATAAATATTTGCTGGTAGGGGTCGAGTATCTCTCCCGTTGGCCGATGGCCTGGCCGTTGCCCGATCAGTCGGCCGCGGCCATCACCGACGCCTTTTTGTTTGGGTACATTATGGACAAGGGGGCGCCGGAGAGACTCCTCACGGACCAGGGCCGAAATTTCTCTTCTAAATTGTTGGCTGAAGTGTGCGCAGGCCTTGGGACTAAGAAGATACGGACATCTCCATACCATCCGCAGACGGATGGTATGGTTGAGCGGCTGAACAGGACATTTTCTGCCATGCTTTGCCATACTGTGAGTGAACAGCAATCGGATTGGGATCTGCACATCCCCGGAGTGCTTTCGGCGTACAGGATGACGCCCCATGCGGCTACAGGATATTCGCCGTTTTACCTTATGTATGGTCGGGAAAACGTGCCTCCGGTGGATGTGCAATTGGGTACTGGGGTGAAGGGACCTCGTAAACCACTCCCTGAATACATTCAGGACACGGTTCGCCGGGTTACGGAGGCGCGGGAAAACGCCCGCGTGGCTACGGCCAAAGCCCAGGCCCGGAACGAGCGGTATGCTCGGCGGTCTGAGGGGGAGTGCCCCTGGAAGGTGGGAGACCTGGCCTGGCTCCATTGCCCGCAGGTGCGGCCGGGGACCTCTCCTAAATTGCACAAACCTTGGCATGGTCCTGTGCGCCTCATTGAGGTTCCCAATCCACAGTCGGCGCGCGTTCAGTTTGGTTCTCGCCGTTGGTTTGTTCATACGTCGCGGTTGAAACCATATGTTGCTCCCCTACGTGATGCGTCATCTCCCAATGTTGCCTTGCCGGGGTCTGTTGCTGCTGACTCTGACTCTTCCCCGCCTGCGTCCATTGATCTTGCTAGAGCGCCTGTCGTACCTGTTCCAGACAGGCCGACCGTGACACCGCGGGGGAGGAGTGGGCCTGCTCGGAGGGCGCCTGCCAAGGCTGCGGGACCTTCAAGCCCGGCGACCCTTCCGACCCCGCTGCAGGCGCATTCGCCGAATATGACCAAGACTGATTCGTCAGGGACACGAGATGTCGGTGGACTTCCAATCGCAGCAGGGGAATTACCCCCTGTCATTTCTCGTGTTCCATCGCGTCCCCGTTCTACAAGTGGGCCGCCGACCGTCCGGGACGGGCCGGCGACCCGCACTCGTTCCAAATCGCTTACGTTTCGTTGATTGTATGTTGTTATTGTTCTTGTTCTTGCCGTCGTATTTATCGCATGCTTTCGTACGTTCGTCGATGTTACTTGTGTGTTGTTCTTGTTGTTATATTGCATGCTTAGTGTCCTTTAAGGGGGAAGGTCGGTTCACCGCATTACGCTTTGGTGTTGTTCAGCCGAGGTCGGCTGGGTTTTTCTATGGGGGAGGGTGGTGTAATGCGGGCGAAAGCGACCTTCCGGATGTGACGTCACGAGGAGGCGGAGCCAGGTGACGTGGGTGAAAGGTAGGGGGTCCTTAAGCGGGTAAACCGGAAGGAGAAGGCAGTCGGGGGTGAATGGAAAGGTGTGGGGCCACGCGGGCGTACGAGCCGAGGGGGCACCGTCAGAAGCGGGAGCCAACCCTGGGAACAGTAGGGAGCTACTGGGAGGTGTAAAGCTGCAGATAGAGATAGGCAGTAAGGCTGTGTGTGAGGAGCAGCGGGGTGGCTGCCAGGAGTCGCAGGAGCGACGAGAAGGCGAGACAGCACGAGGCCGTCAGAGCTGCAGCAGGAACAGCCAAGGGAGCTGTGTGAGAGTACAGCAGCGGAGCTGCTGTGGGGCTGCAAGAGCGACAAGAACAGCAGCGGGGCTGCTGATGTGGACTGGAGTGACATCGGAACCAGCACAGAGAGAATAAGAGAGACAGCCGTGTGGGGACGCAGTACGGACCGAATAAAGGACACTGAGCCAGATATCGTGGTCAAGTCTTTTATTACACTAGGATAATGAGACACTGACAAGTAGCATTAGTAGCTAATTGTGTTACTAGGATAATGAGACACTGACAAGTAGCATTAGTAGCTACTTGTGTTACTAGGATAATGAGACACTGACAAGTAGCATTAGTAGCTAATTGTGCTACTAGGATAATGAGACACTGACAAGTAGCATTAGTAGCTACTTGTGTTACTAGGATAATGAGACACTGACAAGTAGCATTAGTAGCTACTTGTGTTACTAGGATAATGAGACACTGACAAGTAGCATTAGTAGCTACTTGTGCTACTAGGATAATGAGACACTGACAAGTAGCATTAGTAGCTACTTGTGCTACTAGGATAATGAGACACTGACAAGTAGCATTAGTAGCTACTTGTGCTACTAGGATAATGAGACACTGACAAGTAGCATTAGTAGCTACTTGTGCTACTAGGATAATGAGACACTGACAAGTAGCATTAGTAGCTAATTGTGTTACTAGGATAATGAGGCACTGACAAGTAGCATTAGTAGCTACTTGTGCTACTAGGATAATGAGACACTGACAAGTAGCATTAGTAGCTACTTGTGCTACTAGGATAATGAGACACTGACAAGTAGCATTAGTAGCTACTTGTGCTACTAGGATAATGAGACACTGACAAGTAGCATTAGTAGCTACTTGTGCTACTAGGATAATGAGACTCTGACAAGTAGCATTAGTAGCTACTTGTGTAACTAGGATAATGAGACACTGACAAGTAGCATTAGTTGCTACTTGTGCTACTAGGATAATGAGACACTGACAAGTAGCATTAGTAGCTACTTGTGCTACTAGGATAATGAGACTCTGACAAGTAGCATTAGTAGCTACTTGTGCTACTAGGATAATGAGACACTGACAAGTAGCATTAGTAGCTACTTGTGCTACTAGGATAATGAGACACTGACAAGTAGCATTAGTAGCTACTTGTGCTACTAGGATGATGAGACACTGACAAGTAGCATTAGTAGCTACTTGTGCTACTAGGATAATGAGACTCTGACAAGTAGCATTAGTAGCTACTTGTGTTACTAGGATAATGAGACACTGACAAGTAGCATTAGTAGCTACTTGTGTTACTAGGATAATGAGACACTGACAAGTAGCATTAGTAGCTACTTGTGCTACTAGGATAATGAGACACTGACAAGTAGCATTAGTAGCTACTTGTGCTACTAGGATAATGAGACACTGACAAGTAGCATTAGTAGCTACTTGTGTTACTAGGATAATGAGACACTGACAAGTAGCATTAGTAGCTACTTGTGTTACTAGGATAATGAGACACTGACAAGTAGCATTAGTAGCTACTTGTGCTACTAGGATAATGAGACACTGACAAGTAGCATTAGTAGCTACTTGTGCTACTAGGATAATGAGACACTGACAAGTAGCATTAGTAGCTACTTGTGCTACTAGGATAATGAGACACTGACAAGTAGCATTAGTAGCTACTTGTGTTACTAGGATAATGAGACACTGACAAGTAGCATTAGTAGCTACTTGTGCTACTAGGATAATGAGACACTGACAAGTAGCATTAGTAGCTACTTGTGCTACTAGGATAATGAGACTCTGACAAGTAGCATTAGTAGCTAATTGTGTTACTAGGATAATGAGACACTGACAAGTAGCATTAGTAGCTAATTGTGCTACTAGGATAATGAGACACTGACAAGTAGCATTAGTAGCTAATTGTGTTACTAGGATAATGAGACACTGACAAGTAGCATTAGTAGCTAATTGTGTTACTAGGATAATGAGACTCTGACAAGTAGCATTAGTAGCTACTTGTGCTACTAGGATAATGAGACACTGACAAGTAGCATTAGTAGCTACTTGTGCTACTAGGATAATGAGACACTGACAAGTAGCATTAGTAGCTACTTGTGCTACTAGGATAATGAGACTCTGACAAGTAGCATTAGTAGCTACTTGTGCTACTAGGATAATGAGACACTGACAAGTAGCATTAGCTACTTGTGCTACTAGGATAATGAGACACTGACAAGTAGCATTAGTAGCTACTTGTGCTACTAGGATAATGAGACACTGACAAGTAGCATTAGTAGCTACTTGTGTTACTAGGATAATGAGACACTTGTTGTATATGTTGGGTATGAAAATTTTGATATGTTGTATGCGTGCGTGGGTGAAATTATTATGTTGTATATGTGGGTTATGAATATTCAGTGAAAATAATAGTAATCAAATGAAATTTGGCCAAATGTGTAATTATCCGGAAATATGTTAATTTATGTAATTATGCACATTTAATTATGCCAATTCGAGAGGTAATTGTAGTAATTATGCGAGTGGGTGTAATTATGATGATGCAAGTCGTTATGATAACCAGACCCCGCCTCGGTGACGAGGGTGGGTTATCGATCGGAATAAGGCAATTAATCGTATGCAGTTATGCAGGTGTGGTGTAAGTATGCAAGATTAACTTAGATTAACTCGGCATCGTTGTCTAGGTTCGTCTCATTCTCGCTTATCTTTAGGTCCCCGGTTCGCCCCGTTATCGCTTTAACATTTACTGAGTATGTGTTAGTGTGTTTATTAAGGTCACCAAGTTCAGATCTCAACGCAGAAGCAGATCTTATGCATAGTTCAGGAAAGAATCACACAACCACTTCTGTATTAATCAATTTATTACTAATTCAACCTCAACTATGATATAGTATGCGAACTCTCAATCCCGGAACGTCAATACGGCATCAATACAGTATCATCAACGATTGTCTGATTTCACTTTGACAACGGCACATGGATCCCGCATAACGCGATGGTTGTTAGTGAGAGAGAGAGTCGTTAAAACATGCAAATACTATGCTAAGAAAACCTTAACGTTAATGAATGAAAGATACTTGAAAGATTATACGGCGATAAAAACACAATCAAGACAGTTGTTATTCTTAAAGGCACCAATCTCAACAGATACATCGGCAGGTTATCTGACAACAGAATGGCTCGGAGTAAGGCCTGCGACGGCGCTCCTTTTCCGAAGATCGTTATCTTATACAGAGTTTACTAATTGGGGACCAGATCACCTGTCAGAGATTGGTGTTTATTCTGAGTTAATTTTTTTATGTCCTAAGGTTAAGCGTTATTATGTTTCCACTTAAGCTTTCTGGAATTCGTACTCTTTAGTTTTTTTTTTTTGGAAGGTCGTGTAGGTAGGAAACATATACTTCTAAATAATATGTATGCGGTGAATATAAGGGAATTACTAATAATAAAATTATTGTTTGTTGGTTAATTATCTATGTTAAGCTTCTACTTTTCGGTAAGGGAAACGTTAAGAAAACGCGAAGTTTCAACCGTTATTTATTCTGCCCTTATCTGTATATCTCCAGATGTCTTGGGAGGCTAGTCCATACATCTTTTGTCCATTTGGATGTCCATGACCTCTTTGTGACCGAACTCTCAACATTTTAACCGCCCTCCATGTTTCATGGATTCCTCGTGTTCTTGTGAGAAGTGAGTTGTTTTCATTAATTAATTAAAAAAAGGTATATATATAGATTAAAACAATTATTATATTTTTTTTGAATTGTTCTTAATTAAAAAAGGATAGACACAACAATTCGCCCGTTTGAAAATTATCAGGGGTCGATTTGGCCACTGGCGAATTTTCAAACCAAGTAAATGCCCCTTTTTTTGTGTTATGAATCTATAAGCCGCCCTCACTCTCGGCGGTTATTTCTTACGACGCGCGCATATGTATCACAATCGTAACATGGTTACATTTGAAATAAGCAAAAGAAATAAAACACAACGTTAAACATCGGTACTAATCCATAACGCATTCCTTCCAAAGCGCGCGCATGTATCACAATCTTAACAAGGTTACATTTGAAATAAGCAAAAGAAATAAAACACAACTTTAACATCGATAGCACCAGTTACATGGTTCTCATCCCTCATAACTCCGACGGATATTAATTTTTTTTTGTTAAATCCTGGGAAACGCTAGGTAGCGGTTTCGAACGCATTTTTGCGTTAATTTCCTCCTGTTACATCCTTGCAATCTTTTTACCAAGTTCCGAGTGTCTGGTTTACCACTTATCACTTTGATCATTCGATCACGGTTTTCCGGTTCGTTTTTGTAATTTCCCCTCTCACTCTCTCGCGTCGTGGAAGTGTGTGGTGTAAAATTGTGCTGCACATAATCAGAATTCGCGCACACAACCAACTTCTGTACTCCGTCATCACTGGCATTCGCTCTCCCTGCGATTACATGCACACTTGCCGAGTCAGTGTGTCGATTTAATTCTGTCCCTCGTAATGTTGCCCTCTTTGTTTTTACGAGTGTGTTGGATTCCAACACCATTCCCGATACGTCATGGACATTCGTCTCCATTTTGGCACTCCGATCCACATAAATTTTGGTTTCCCTTGGATATTTTCCATTCAAAGGCTCATGCCTGCGCTCCTCAGGGCGTGTCCCTGCTGTCTGTTTTTGTACTGTCCGATCACGCTCCAATGCAACCCTGTCCTTGTATTCCTCATTGAGCTTCGGGTTTAATACCTCGGCGGGTGGGGCGCGTGTTGGCCGCTCGCTCGCGCTCACTGTGGGTTGTTTATCATGTCTTTGGACCGCATTCTGTGTTATTCCTCTATTCCCTCCTGGTATAGCCGGTGGAGGAATTGGTCGGAATTGGATCGATTGTGTTTGACCTCCCATCCTGCGACTCCTCTGAATGTTCGCATCCATACCTCCGCGGTCTGTGTAACACCTTCCCGCTAGGTGGTTATCTTGCCATCTCTGTGCGTAATTTGAACCTTGCGTGTGTCGTGGGATGGGGTGTTGATATGGTTCTGCTCTGAACCTCTCCCTCCTACGATTCTCCTGAATGTTCGGCTTTGTGCCGCTCTCATTCTCGTGCCAACCTCTCTCTGGGTTATTTTGCCATGTGTGCGTGCGTGTTTGCTCCGCCCTGCATTGTGGGACTGCTCGGTGATTTTTATTCCTCTCTGAGAGGCTGGGTTCTTTATCCCTCTCCCTGTGTTCTGGATCCGAATTATGATTCTTAGCTCTATATAACCATGCCATGTACGCCTTGCTCTCTATGCGACGTAAGGATGCGGTTTCTGGATTCAAAACCATTCTTACCCTTTCTGTAATCTCTGGGCTCAAGGATTCAAAAAACATAATTTTGAACATTTTATCTCCTTCGTGGTATTGATTCACATCGCCTGCGTAATACGCTCTTTTAAATTGCACGAGGTAGTCACGTGGATCTTGGTCCATGCCCTGGGTCATCGATTTTACAGCATAAAACCCCTCAGTGAGTGTCGAATATTCTCCAAACTTCCGAATCACTGCCAGGCTCAGTTGTTTAAAATCATTTCTAACCTTGTGTGGTAGTGACTTTACCCATGGGATAGAATCTTTATTTAAGCTTCGTTTCAACAAACTCGCTTTTTCATCCCGTCTCATCAACCCTCTAATCATTGCCTCCTCTTCCACTGTCGCGATATGTGTGTGGATATCCATAGTCTTATTGTGGGGGTCAAAATCGGGAATTCTGACTAGAGCCTTGTCCATCAATTTAAGGGTTTTACTGTTGAATAAGTATTCCGAAAGTTGATCGCCGTCAGCGTCATCATCAAACAAGTTATCATCAGGCAATCTGTCACTTTTATCTGTTCTGTGTGGGGCGTGATTAATCGGTGTGCATTTTCTGTGTGCGCGCCCAATGCCGTGTCGCTCGTGTTGCCATTTCCCTTCAGTTTTTGCCTCTGCCCTTAGTGGAGCACGTCCTGTCGACTTTACTTTAACATTTTGCTTCCCTCTATCTGTGAAGTTGTCAATCTCACATGTTTTTGTTTGCATATGTATCTCTCCATCCCTTCTCTCGAATGAGTGTGATTTAATGTTACTTCCATATTTATTCTGTGGATCCACGTCTGTGAGTTTCGCTGGTGTCGCGAGCCCTGATTTCTCCTCCCTTACGATGGTGTGAGGACATTTTTCCTCGTTTATTAGAGACGATTTCTCTCCTGTTTCCTTTCCGAATTTTCCTTCATTCCACAATCCCTGTCTGTATGCCTGTGTGAAAAGGAATGAGTCCTGTCCTGCCTTTCCTGTAGTTTTTGCATCGTGTTCGCCTTTGTTACATTTTATCCAGTCAATTAGTTTCCCCCGAGGTGTGTTCATGTTATCGATACAGCTCCCTTCCCATATGTCTCTCTGACTACTGCTTTGTAACAGATTGGTCGGTACGTTTTAATACGAGTTCCCCGTACCCCGTCACCCATTCAAAAATTATTCTTAATCCTATCATCTCAAGTGGCAGGAGTTACTTTGACATTCCTTTTCAGAGTACTTATAAACAATTGTATCACAGGATGCGTCAGTTCAACTCGAGCAAATAATCTCAGCCCAGCTGTCTTTGTTATACTCTGCTACTCTGGTATTTCCCTTCAGAGCGCGTTTTGTTTTGTTTTACGCCCGTTTACAATCACAAGGCAACGTTAGTTCACAACACTTTGATTAACACAACAGTGATTCGTTCCTGAATTCATGCATAAACTGTCTGCGAGAGATCCCGGACGAGCCCCCATTATGTTGTATATGTTGGGTATCAAAATTTTGATGTGTTGTATGCGTGCGTGGGTGAAATTATTATGTTGTATATGTGGGTTATGAATATTCAGTGAAAATAATAATAATCAAATGAAATTTGGCCAAATGTGTAATTATCCGGAAATATGTTAATTTATGTAATTATGCACATTTAATTATGCCAATTCGAGAGGTAATCGTAGTAATTATGCGAGTGGGTGTAATTATGATAATGCAAGTCGTTATGATAACCAGACCCCGCCTCGGTGACGAGGGTGGGTTATCGATCGGAATAAGGCAATTAATCGTATGCAGTTATGCAGGTGTGGTGTAAGTATGCAAGATTAACTTAGATTAACTCGGCATCGTTGTCTAGGTTCGTCTCATTCTCGCTTATTTTTAGGTCCCCGGTTCACCCCGTTATCGCTTTAACATTTACTGAGTATGTGTTAGTGTGTTTATTAAGGTCACCAAGTTCAGATCTCAACGCAGAAGCAGATCTTATGCATAGATTTCAGGAAAGAATCACACAACCACTTCTGTATTAATCAATTTATTACTAATTCAACCTCAACTATGATATAGTATGCGAACTCTCAATCCCGGAACGTCAACACGGCATCAATACAGTATCATCAATGATTGTCTGATTTCACTTGACAACGGCACATGGATCCCGCATAACGCGATGGTTGTTAGTGAGAGAGAGAGTCGTTAAAACATGCAAATACTATGCTAAGAAAAACCTTAACGTTAATGAATGATTACTCAATATTATTCACGCAGTACCGCCCTCCTTATTGATCATACGCAACCCTTATCACGTTGTTAGTACCTTGGGTCACGGGACAGTTGAATATTCTGTAGAGGATGCGAGTACGTGCAGCGATTATGACTGAAAGATACTTGAAAGATTATACGGCGATAAAAAAAAACACAATCAAAAACAGTTATTATTCTTAAAGGCACCAATCTCAACAGATACATCGGCAGGTTATCTGACAACAGAATGGCTCGGAGTAAGGGCCTGCGACGGTGCTCCTTTTCCGAAGATCGTTATCTTATCAAGTTTACTAATTGGGGACCAGATCACCTGATAAGGATCTGGTGGGCCACCACTCCCCACGTGAGCGTGGCTTGGCGGAAGGAGGTGCCAAGAATCAATTCGTATTGATGGATCTGTTGGGAATTTATGCGATTAAGAGTACAGCCCACTAAATATTAAAGATAAAAATTACGAATACTCTTATAAACGACGGATGGCCATCACTCGGTCTCGAGTGTTTTTGAGTGGTAAGAGTTGTCTTGAATAGTCAGTGTTCGGAGTCGGTTCTTTATGTCAAACAGACGCCTGGTGGTCGTGTGGTGAGGGGGCGGTGCGCGTCATACGTATCAGTCGCTCCCCTGTCGCCGTGGTGAATTTGGTTTGGATGCCCGGTCGGTAGGTGGCGCCCACAGCTCGCTCGCAGCGTGCAGTGTTGGGTCGTCGCCTCGTCGCCAAACCGCGATTCTGGCGGCAGCAGAGACCTCCGACGCGGCAGAGGTTGACCCACGCAGGCCGAGTTGAGCTGTCAAGCGGGTCTTGCCCGCCTGCAGAGGAGATGGGGAGCCACTTGAGTCGAGCCCCGAGAGCCGGCTGAACTCGGCTGAGTCCAGACGAGTTGAAGAGTCGAGCCAACCCGCTGGTCGCAGCTCGCTCCTGAGTCGACCCTCTGGTCGAACTCCTGAGCCGACCCGCTGGTCGAACTCCTGAGCCGACCCGCTGGTCGAACTGGTTTCCAATGCTCAGGGTCCTTTCTTTTATGCCGAAAAATCCCTTTAGACCCTGCCCACAAGGCGGGGTTTCTTTTGATTTACTGTGTCAGGATCTGTCCGTGTGTAGGTGTGTCCATGTGTGTGTCCGTACGTCCGTGTGTCCTTGTGTGCATCACCCACGGTATATTCCGTTGTCATATTCCCTCCATAAAATCCACGAGCAAACAATCAGGTGTTACAAATTGCCTCGAGGTCGTCTCTCTGTCTGGGTGCGATATTATCTCTTGTTTGGCCTTCTTCATGAACCAAAACACAGACGTTACAAATCGTCTCATAGGCACCTTTGTCCGTGTTGCACCACCTGGAGGGAGGGGCACACTCCCTCCGACCCTCACTGACGCACAAAGAAATGGAAAAAGTTTAACATTTGTCCCTTACCATTTCACAGTTATGATTCTGTATGTAACCTAAGGTCTGTCATTTCCCATCGTGGTGCTTGACTCAAGTGGAGGTGTTTCCCCGAGCGTATACACTCCTATCCCGCGCTGCGGGGATACAAAGACGGCCGGGATCTCCCTTCTCTCCGACCCTGGGTTTAACATCGCTCTTTTATTATGTATTTTATATTCGACCTGGTGGTGATTCATCCCGTTATGCTTCGGGTCGAGTTGTATATAAAGTATTAAGGCATGGAAATAACATTTCATATCAATAACTTTAGCCTACCCTGTTGTTAAATTCCGATTTTAACGTGACTTTAATAGCAATACAGAATAATTGAGCTTTTTGACTTAACTAGGCGAACACGAACTTCTGGTGACCCCCGCAGCCTCGCTGTTCAGCCGAGCCCGCAGCCTTGAGAGAGGCACAACACCCTTATTCTCGTCTCACTGTGGTCATCCAACCTTCTGCTCTGGGAGTGTGATTAATTTCAGGACAAGGCCCCCTCACGTTCAGACGTGCAGGGTTGTTAATCAGCTCCCTCTCCTGTGTACACAGCCTTGAGCTGACCCACTTATTTAATAATTTAATTCCTTGGCCTTTTTTTGGGTTTGCTCCCTCAGCTGCAGGAGAACAAGGCGTATTTCTCCTCCCTGTGTGCGCGTGTTCCAATTAGCTCGGAATCCCTAAACACACAATCAGTGATGACCCCCGGCCTTCTGTGGCCGTGATCCAGACAAAGGCGCCTCTGCTTCCTTCCATTGCCTTCGAGTCGACACTGCCCCATTATTCGCCCATGTGCTGAGGTCATAGATGGTTGGGCTTTTTGCCTTAACTCTGTCTGGCTGACTCTCCCACTGTCTCTGCCGCCTGCACGGGTGACATATGCCCGTTCATCAGGCCTTATCTTTCCTTGAAGCAAGGTTGCAATTCTGCCATCCTAGCCCTCCTCCAGTTCATTACTTAACAACACCTGGTGTTTTGCAGTTTGCTGCGCTTTGGGGTGTTTTCATTCATTATATATCAAGTAAAAAGATAATATATAAAAATATCAAGTTTGGAAGAAGGCTAGTACACAACAGGAGGTACAGACACCTAGCCTGGCACCGGGGGGTGAGTGGGGGGGGGTACAGACACCTAGCCTGGCACCGTGGTGGTGATGATTTAACAAGCAGAGAGAGACACAGAGAGAGAGGGGGGTGAGTGGGGGGTGGGTACAGACACCTAGCCTGGCACCGGGGGGTGAGTGGGGGGGGGGGTACAGACACCTAGCCTGGCACCGTGGTGGTGATGATTTAACAAGCAGAGAGAGACACAGAGAGAGAGGGGGGTGAGTGGGGGGTGGGTACAGACACCTAGCCTGGCACCGGGGGGTGAGTGGGGGGGGGTACAGGCACCTAGCCTGGCACCGTGGTGGTGATGATTTAACAAGCAGAGAGAGACACAGAGAGAGAGGGGGGTGAGTGGGGGGTGGGTACAGACACCTAGCCTGGCACCGGGGGGTGAGTGGGGGGGGGTACAGACACCTAGCCTGGCACCGCTGGTGATGATTACCTCCCGTGGCCACCAGTCCCTTCGCACTCACAACTGACTCCCCTGTTATTATTCGTAAGTGGGGTATGCGGGGAGTGTTCGTAATCACGGGCGCTCACACAGGCACGGACACACACACACAGGCACGGACACACAGGCACGCACGCATGTACACACACACAGGCACGGACACACACACAGGCACACACGCACGCACATACACACACAGACACGGACACGTACACACGCGTGTATGTAGGGGTGACACGCGCTGGAAAATGGGATCGTGTGTGCTACCCGTCAAGTGGTCTCCCGCCGTAATTTACAATATTACATACACACACATACACACAGTGTACACGTGTGTGTACACACTGTCCACGTGTGTGTACACACTGTCCACGTGTGTGTACACACTGTCCACGTGTGTGTACACACTGTCCACGTGTGTGTACACACTGTCCATGTGTGTGTACACACTGTCCATGTGTGTGTACACACACAATAATGTCCACATTGTTGAGCTGAGCTCACACACCCAAGGGGTCTCTGTTCAAGGGAGGGAGCAATGGAAAATTAATCTTAATCAACTTAAACTCTAATCCCGCTACGTGACGTCACCACTCAGCATGACCTCATCGGCGTGAAACGCCAGGGGGAGGTGTACCTTGCTAGTGACGTCATGTCACCAAAGATTTCACCCCAACCGGTCTCAAGGGAGCGTGACGTCACCTCTGCCTGGGTCACTTCCGTTATCTATTCAAGCACTATCCTTATTTGGGCAAAGCCACACCCACTGACTGGCGGCTCATTAACATAATTTATTCGTGAAAGACGTCACGAGTTCGTTGTGACCGGTTCGGCACCCACGGCCCATCCCTCCACGATTGGGCCAGGCTCATTAACATAATTTATGTAAGTTACAGAGCCGCTCATTGTGGGAAGGGAGTGTCTTGTACCCCACAAGTGACGTCATGTCACCTGCAGCTGCCGCCGCGTGACGTCACGAGGTAACGGAAAGTTGACGCTCCGCGCGGGAACTGAAATCTGAGGCGAGAAATCTCATCGCGGTTGTGGTTGTTGTGGTGGTTGTTGTTGTTGTTGTGGTTGTTGTTGTTTACCGAGGTAGAGCCTCACTCTCTCTCGTAGGGATGTCAATTGAGTAGCAGCGAGCATGGAAGCGATGTCCACTTTGGAACTTTACAACGCGGGGCCTTGCCTCCTGCCCTCGCCTGGTCGCGTTCGCTTCAATTCTCTCGCTTAGTTGAGCAATTTCGATTTAAAGCTTTCGTGACTGCAGTGATTCATCTTCTTGGTTCTTTCGGTCACGTAGAATAGAAATAAAACAATAAAACTATACAATTTAATTATGTTTTCTATCACGTAGAATGGAAATAATAAAATAATTTTCTCTTTAATTTTTATTATTTCCATTCTAAGTGACTTTACCGAAAGAACCAAGAAGTTAGTTGAGCAACCTGTGGAAGAACGCGATCAGCCAGGCGAAGCGTTAGTTCTAGGTGAAGTCACCATGTAGGTAAGAAATTAATACAAATTCATAAAAGTAAAAATAGAAATAAAATATAAACAAATCACGACGTTTCGGAGGCAACACAAGTCTCCGTCATCAGGTGGCACCGTCACAGCCACATTTGCTGTATCAAGTGAGGCGTTTTTATTAATTTAATCTATAATGTAGACTGTAGCCTGGTTATTAAGCTGGGTGAGTGTACTGGCAGTCTATAATGTAGACTGTAGCCTTGTTATTAAGCTGGGTGAGTGTACTGGCAGTCTATAATGTAGACTGTAGCCTGGTTATTAAGCTGGGTGAGTGTACTGGCAGTCTATAATGTAGACTGTAGCCTGGTTATTAAGCTGGGTGAGTGTACTGGCAGTCTATAATGTAGACTGTAGCCTGGTTATTAAGCTGGGTGAGTGTACTGGCAGTCTATAATGTAGACTAGCCTGGTTATTAAGCTGGGTGAGTGCACTGGCAGTCTATAATGTAGACTGTAGCCTGGTTATTAAGCTGGGTGAGTGTACTGGCAGTCTATAATGTAGACTGTAGCCTGGTTATTAAGCTGGGTGAGTGTACTGGCAGTCTAATGTAGACTGTAGCCTGGTTATTAAGCTGGGTGAGTGTACTGGCAGTCTATAATGTAGACTGTATCCTGGTTATTAAATTGGGTGAGTTTACTGGCAGTCTATAATGTAGACTGTAGCCTGGTTATTAAGCTGGGTGAGTTTACTGGCAGTCTATAATGTAGACTGTAGCCTGGTTATTAAGCTGGGTGAGTTTACTGGCAGTCTATAATGTAGACTGTAGCCTGGTTATTAAGCTGGGTGAGTGTACTGGCAGTCTATAATGTAGACTGTAGCCTGGTTATTAAGCTGGGTGAGTGTACTGGCAGTCTATAATGTAGACTGTATCCTGGTTATTAAGCTGGGTGAGTGTACTGGCAGTCTATAATGTAGACTGTAGCCTGGTTATTAAGCTGGGTGAGTGTACTGGCAGTCTATAATGTAGACTGTATCCTGGTTATTAAGCTGGGTGAGTTTACTGGCAGTCTATAATGTAGACTGTAGCCTGGTTATTAAGCTGGGTGAGTTTACTGGCAGTCTATAATGTAGACTATAATTTGCTGCATCAAGTGAGGCGTGATTTATTATAATTTTATTATTTTATTTATATTTGTACTTTTATTAATTTTAATTTCATTTTTTACCTACGTGGTGACTTTACCGACAAAACCTAAGAGTACGTTAGTTGGTGTGTTGACCGACTCTCTGTGTTGCATTACATTAAGTGTCTCTCTCTCTCTGTGCAGTCACCAAACCTCCAAGTCTCTCATTGACACAAGGCCGTCATTATAACATGTTATAATAAGTATAGTATTATGTTATAATATATAATAATTATAATGTTATAATAAGTATAATATGTTATAATTATAATGTTATAATATTGTATAATAAGTATCATAATCAAATATGCCCCCCCAATATGTTTCTGTAAAAATATTTGTAAATAAAAATTGCGATGCTCTGTTAATAAAGACAACAATTTGCTAAACCTTGGCCACGAAATCTGGACTTGTCTTCATATCACAATGCATAGATTCCTGTTTATAGGATTGCGTTGTACTTTATGAATCCCTAATCTCTGCCATTACACACTATGAAACAAGAAAAGGTAAAAAAGAAAAAACAGAGCAATGTATTACAATACACTATTAGACATTATTGTATCAAATAAAACAAAGTCCATCCCATGTCCTAGTGAACTTTTAAAAATATTTTAGGGAGGAAATGGCAGGAAAATAGTTTTCAAATTTACATATTTTTCTGGGGGGGGGACCCCAGACCCGTGGAAGATTTGGTCCCCCCCAATGTTGACTCCATGGCTACGGCCTTGCATTGACGTGCTAGTTTCTCTACCCCCTTCTCTACCCCCCCCCTCTCTCTATTTAAGGCCTCAACACAGAGGCGTTGTTTCTCTGTGTGCCTATGTGTGTCTCTCTCTGTGTCATCTCTCTCTGTGTGTCTATATGTGTGTCTCTCTCTGTGTGTCTTTGTGTCATCTCTCTCTCTCTGCTTATGTGTCTGTCTATGTGTCTCCGTGTCTCTCTCTCAAATTGAGCAATCTTTGGAAGAACATTATCAACCAGGTAGGGTGTTGACTGTTATGTTAGCTGACTCTAAGTTTAATAGGTTTTTTTTCTCTTTCATTTGTACCTGATGATGATTGCTTGTGTTGCAGTTGAAACGTCGTATGCTATTACATAATGTATTTATTTATTCTACGTGACTTTACCGAAAGAACCAAAGAGTATCTTGCTTAAGTTTTAATTTCCCTTCACCTGGCTCGCTACTTTGTAACTTTGTTTTGTTTTAAATATTCACAGTTTCTTTTCATTTTTTACCAGGCCACGCCCGCTTGAGCTGCTGTACCGCTCTTGTGTTCAGAAGCGACCTGCCCACAACAACAACAACAACAAGGTGAGGCTCGTCAACAGCGTGGTGGTGTTCACTCTAGACGCGTGGCGGTGTTCACTCTAGACGCGTGGTGGTGTTCACTCTAGACACGTGGCGGTGTTCACTCTAGACACGTGGCGGTGTTCACTCTAGACGCGTGGCGGTGTTCACTCTAGACACGTGGCGGTGTTCACTCTAGACACGTGGCGGTGTTCACTCTAGACGTGTGGCGGTGTTCACTCTAGACGTGTGGCGGTGTTCACTCTAGACGCGTGGCGGTGTTCACTCTCTACATGTGGAGGGGAAACCCGAGGATCGGGAAGGAAATCCACGCGACCACGGGGAGAGAGAGAGAGAGACACGTAAACTACAAATATACAGCAGGCGTCAGGGTCGGGATCGAACCCACGACTTCCTGTATGCCAGGACAGGTAGATAACATCTCACCACAGAGAGACACGCAGCCTCGGCTGTGGTGGTTGATCCTCAATGAATTACTTGGTGGAGTGAGGAAGCATTAATACTGAGCAGGTGAAGGTGGCCAGGCGTGGGTCTGGACACACCACCACCTGTGAACCATGCCAGTGTGTGACAGTGGTGGAGCCAGTGGGGGTGGGGTGGCACGTGCCCCCCCAACGATCCGATAGAAATCCCTAATTTCGATAGGATCATTGGGGTTTATTAGTAACTAGCTTCACTACCCGGCTTTGCCCGGGACTTGGATTCTTGTCTTGGATTAATTTAATATTCCCTCATAATTCAATGAAAAACCCTGAAAAAATTGATGCTTGCAAGAAAGAAGCCGAAACACTTCAATTTACCTAAATCGGATGTTTTCACTCAAGGAAATTCAACCTGAACCCACTGCTACGTCAGGTCGATTTTTGCCACTCGGGAAGGGAATGACGCGGCGCTCGCTTAGACATTCCAGACAGCATAAGCTGTGAAAATTTCATGACGCCAGAGCTCAGCGTTGGAGAGTTTTTGCTGCTGCACACAAACAAACAGGTGTAAGTTCTGCTTTATATTTAAGATGGCAGTTGTACCCGTTCTTCACACGGATTAGTATTGAAACTCCGAGAAGCCAATGACTTTATCGGCCAGGAGCGAAGCGCCACCTAAAATCTCCCGGCACGCTGTGAACAGCTGTAGAAGTACGGCGCGCGAAGAGCCATGTGGTAGGGGGGTAAGCATTGCAGAGCGCTTAGCTCAGGTGTGATGCGGGTTGATGCCACATACGTCATGGTCATTCCCCCCCCCCCCCCCCCCAAAATACAAAAGTCTATTTTTCTTTCCTGAAGGCATCAACACGTTCAGCGAGCGCGATGACGATCACACGCGTCGAATGAAAAGCAAGGGACAAGTCCTTTCTCACTAACAACTCCTTACTTACTAACAACTCCTGTAATTTTTCATTGCTGGAGGGGTTTCCCCCCCCTACCTGAAAATCCTGGCTCCACCTCTGAGTGTGTGACAGTGTCAAGTTTGTATTTGCAGTAAAGTCTATTAACTCTATTGAGCACAGAGGTTATATCAAAACAGTAGTTTATTTTAGTTTTCCTCAGGAACTCTTTGTAAATATGGAGTCAGGAAGTGATCACTGCTCACACGTGCAGCAGCTGAAGTCGGAACTGCTCATCCCAGCAATCAAGGACATCTGTGCCTGGCTTCACACCTCTAAGTTGCGATTGAACATTAATTTATGCATTTGTGCATGACACAAATAGTATTATTTTCAACACCCTTTGCTATGTCAGCTGAATTTAGCTTTCATAAACATTCATTTTGAAGCCAAACAGCTGAAATTGTGTGCTCTGAGTTTTGGGTTAACGTTCATTTTGAAGATACGAGGGCTTCCAGGCATGTTCATGACCATTTACCCTCTCATTGTGTGCCATAACAGCCCGTGTGATGAATTTGGGACACTTTTTTTTTACTATATCATAAATATATGAATAACTATAGACGTGTAAGTCACGTGTGACTGTGTATATATGCATTCCTCTGTGCCTCGATACTGACGTGTAGATGGTGTGGATATTCTTTGTTTCTGTCTGCAGCTGTCGCTGCCTCTGCAGAAGTGGTCTCATGGAGCAAAGGCACTCGGCGCGGCTCGGTGCAAAAAGGCATCAATGCGACCGGTGTGCATACAGCACGGATCGTCCTGCACATTTGACACGGCACCAGAGAACTCACACAGGAGAGAAACCCTTCAAGTGCAGTGTGTGTGGGAAGGCGTTTGCACGTTCAGCTACTCTTGTAACACACCAGAGAACACACACGGGAGAGAAACCCTTCAAGTGCAGTGTGTGTGGGAGGGCGTTTGCACGTTCATCTGCTCTTGTAACACATCAGAGAACACACACGGGAGAGAAACCCTTCAAGTGCAGTGTGTGTGGGAAGGCGTTTGCACAGTCATCTGCTCTTGTAACACACAAGAGAACACACACGGGAGAGAAACCCTTCAAGTGCAGTGTGTGTGGGAGGGTGTTTTCATGTTCAGCTCATCTTGTAGCACACCAGAGAACACACACGGGAGAGAACCCTTCAAGTGCGGTGTGTGTGAGAAGGCGTTTACACTTTCACCAAATCTTCAACGACACCAGAGAACACACAAGCATCAGAAGATCCACCAGGAGTGGAGTGTGAAATCAGCTTGTGAAAGTCAAAGTGCTGCAATGAGCCCATCGCTCATCAAACAAGAACCGGAAGAAAATCCCAGCTTGGACACTTAAAGGTAACGAGGTGAAATATGAAGAGGTGATGGTGAAATTTGAAGACGTGATGGTGAAGAGCAAAGAAGTGAAGGTAAAATGTGAAGATGAAGATTCAACTCCCAAATGGGACCTTCGCATCGATGGAGGCAACGTGAATCAGGAGGAGAATTCTGACTGTGAGGCAGAGCGAGGCGACTCCCAGCAGTTTGTGGAAGTGGAGGTGTGGGTGGACTTCCTCCGAGACAATACAAAGTCAAATGGAGACCCGGGAGATGCGTAAGCCTTTGACCAGTGGTTCTTTACCTGGGTTCGATCGAACCCCAGGGGTTCGGTGAGTCAGTCTCAGGGGTTCGGCGGAGGTTAAGACACACACCTGACTCATGATTGTGCACCAGTAAAACATGTACCTATGTTTTCAATTTGAAAAAATATTTTATTTTTCCAATTAAGAAGGGTTCTGTGAATGCGCATATGAAACTGGTGGGGTTCAGTACCTCCAACAAGGTTAAGAACCACTGCCTTAGACGATGCCGCTCCAATAGATGCACCTTTGTCACAGACCTCTAATGACAAGAATGTGAAGTTGAACACTCATTTCCTAGGTTCAACCTGCAGGGTAAGAGCGGCCAGTCTTTGTGGACCTGTGTGTTGGGTAGACCTCTAACCAGGAGCGAATGCCAATAAGCTCCCAAGCATTCAATGTTATCAATGGCATTTATATTGTGCTTGCTTAATTGCCTCGGCAATTCGGAGTTTTGTATCGTTTCTCGTCTCAAACACTCGAAGAGCATCCCCAAGTAGCAGCTGCCCCTGTGTGGCACAAGGTGGTGGCCCTGCACCGGCCTGCATGTGGACAAGAGCCTGTCAGTAGGGGGCGATGGTTGATGTGGCATCTCAGTTGTGGAGTTTGTAGGTAATGTTTAGAATTTTTATCAATTTTGACCCAGACACCAGCATGCAATGGCCGACTCGTTTTGAATGGTGCATTAGTATGTTGTACATACACTGTTAAGCAGACGGTGCGTATTTTTTTAAATTAGCTTCTTGTTAATGCAATGTAACCTAATGCAGTATATTTCAGTGCAGTAATTAAATTTTGTTAATATGCCTGTCACTAATTTTGAATGAATACTTATCTGATTGTGTGCGTACATGTACCATTTTGTCTATAAGGGTCAAACATTCAATAAGTGATGTTAGGACACAGTGTGTGTTTTGCAAGTAACCTGTACAGATCACTCAGGTGAGACTCATTGTTCTTGTGATACAGGTCAAAGGGTTTTTTTGTGTGTTCAGGAAGCATCTCCCTCTGGAGTAACTCATTGTCTTTGAAATAGGGAGCACACTCGAATCATTCATCAGTTACAAGGCAAACCACTCAAAAGTTACACGTAGAGGAGATACATTCTCTACAACACGAATTATAATTTTGTATTATGTGAGATACATTCTGACCAGCCCCCCCGCCCACGTGACCAGCCCCCCCGCCCACACGATGACGTCACCACGCAGGGAGGTGCCCCAATCAACCCGAGCGCGATGACGTCACCACGAATGGGGGCGCGCCCACGAACCCGAGCGCGATGACGTCACCACGAACGGGGGCGCCTGCCAACCGGAGCGCGATGACGTCACCACGAATGGGGGCGCGCCCACGAACCCGAGCGCGATGACGTCACCACGAACGGGGGCGCCCGCCAACCGGAGCGCGATGACGTCACCACGCACGGGGGCGCCCGCCAACCCGAGCGCGATGACGTCACCACGCACGAGGGCGAATCAGAAGAATCAGTTCTGCCGTGTTTCAGAACTGATTCTTCTGCCGTTGCCGATCATTGCTACAACTCGGTGGGCTCTCATGAAATTGACTTTTCCGAGACCAAGGTTCTCTGCAAACCTCCCGGCTACCATCAAAGGTTTGTACACGAAGCCAGAGGTGGGACAAAGTCATTGTTATGCAAGTCGAGTCGCAAGTCATCAAATTCATGACTCGAGTCCAAGTCACATGACTCGAGTCCACACCTCTGCACGAAGCCATACAAATATACAAACACAGACATAATTTCAACCGTGATGATGGGTACAAACTTAGTAATCATTGGAAAGATGTTATCAACCACGCAAAAAAAAGACTTAATTACACTTTTTTGGACCATCTTATCTGACAGGCACTATTTTACTTTACTTTACCGAGTGTTAACATCCCCAGTTATTTTTTGGCAGTGCTCTCTTCATTGTTCAGCCAGCATTGGTATAAACATGGGCATTTTCGTTCTTTTGTCTATCATGTGTATCAGACCTCCCCTCCCCCCTCTCTGTCCATTGTGTTGGCGTGTACAGCAGCAACCTCGTCCAAGCCGTAGTCCATTGTTTTTCATTGGCTACCACATTCTGATGAGCTCCCCCCCCCCTATTCTCCACCCTTCAACTTGCATATAAGGGAATACTTCTTGAATCATTGCCTCACTTGATGCAGCTAATTCGGCTGTGACGGTCCCACCTGATGACGGAGACTTGTGTTGCCTCCAAAACGTCGTGATTTTTGTTTCATTTTATTTTTTATATTTTTTCATTAATTTTGATGTTTTACCTACCTGGTGACTTTACCGAAAAAAAAACTAAGAATATGATTCCTTGCAGTCACGAAAGCTTCAAATCTAGAATTAATGCCAATCCTTATTTGGGCAAAGCCACGCCCAGTGACTGGCACCTCATTAACATAATTTATTCGTGAAAGCCGTCGCGAGTTCATTGCGATGGGTTCAGCTTCCGCGACCCTACCCGTACCCTACCCGTACCCTACCCCTACACTACCCTACCCGTACCCTACCCTACCCCTACCCTACCCGTACCCTACCCGTACCCTACCCGTACCCTACCCTACCCGTACCCTACCCGTACCCTCCCCGTACCCTCCCCGTACCCTACCCGTACCCTACCCGTACCCTACCCTCCCCGTACCCTACCCTACCCGTACCCTACCCTCCCCGTACCCTACCCGTACCCTACCCGTACCCTACCCTACCCCTACCCGTACCCTACCCTACCCTACTCCTACCCTACCCGTACCCTACCCGTACCCTACCCGTACCCTACCCGTACCCTCCCCTACCCTACCCGTACCCTACCCGTACCCTACCCCTACCCTACCCGTACCCTACCCGTACCCTACCCCTACCCTACCCGTACCCTACCCGTACCCTACCCGTACCCTACCCGTACCTTACCCTACCCGTACCCTACCCCTACCCTACCCTACCTGTACCCTACCCGTACCGTACCCTACCCTACCCCTACCCTACCCTACCCGTACCCTACCCCTACACTACCCTACCCGTACCCTACCCCTACCCGTACCCTACCCGTACCCTACCCTACCCCTACCCTACCCCTACCCTACCCGTACCCTACCCTACCCGTACCCTACCCGTACCCTACCCGTACCTTACCCTACCCGTACCCTACCCTACCTGTACCCTACCCGTACCGTACCCTACCCGTACCCTACCCGTACCCTACCCGTACCCTACCCCTACACTACCCTACCCGTACCCGTACCCTACCCGTACCCTACCCTACCCCTACCCTACCCCTACCCGTACCCTACCCTACCCGTACCCTACCCTACCCGTACCCTACCCGTACCCTACCCGTACCCTACCCGTACCCTACCCTCCCCGTACCCTACCCGTACCCTACCCTACCCCTACCCGTACCCTACCCTACCCTACTCCTACCCTACCCGTACCCTACCCGTACCCTACCCCTACCCTACCCGTACCCTACCCCTACCCGTACCCTACCGTACCCTACCCGTACCCTACCCGTACCCTCCCCTACCCTACCCGTACCCTACCCGTACCCTACCCCTACCCTACCCGTACCCTACCCGTACCCTACCCTACCCGTACCCTACCCGTACCCTACCTTACCCTACCCCTACCCTACCCGTACCCTACCCGTACCCTACCCGTACCCTACCCGTACCCTACCCTACTCTACCCCTACCCGTACCCTACCCTACCCGTACCCTCCCCGTACCCTACCCCTACCCGTACCCTACCCTACCCCTACCCTACCCTACCCCTACCCTAACCGTACCCTACCCGTACCCTACCCGTACCCTACCCGCACCCTACCCGTACCCGTACCCTACCCGTACCCTACCCTACCCGTACCCTACCCGTACCCTACCCGTACCCTACCCGTACCCTACCCGTACCCTACCCTACCCGTACCCTACCCTACCCCTACCCTACCCCTACCCTACCCGTACCCTACCCTACCCCTACCCGTACCCTACCCCTACCCGTAACCCTACCCGTACCCTACCCGTACCCTACCCGTACCCTACCCGTACCCTACCCTACGCTACCCGTACCCTACCCGTACCCTACCGTACCCTACCCTACCCGTACCCTACCCGTACCCTACCCGTACCCTACCCTACACGTACCCTACCCCTACCCTACCCCTACCCTACCCGTACCCTACCCGTACCCTACCCGTACCCTACCCCTACCCGTACCCTACCCGTACCCTACCCTACCCCTACCCGTACCATACCCTATCCGTACCCTACCCGTACCCTCCCCGTACCCTACCCCTACCCGTACCCTACCCCTACCCTACCCCTACCCGCACCCTACCCGTACCCTACCCGTACCCTACCCGTACCCTACCCGTACCCTACCCCTACCCGTACCCTACCCTACCCGTACCCTCCCCGTACCCTACCCGTACCCTACCCGTACCCTACCCTACCCGTACCCTACCCTACCCCTACCCTACCCTACCCCTACCCTACCTCTACCCTACCCGTACCCTACCCGTACCCTACCCGTACCCTACCCCTACCCGTACCCTACCCGTACCCTACCCCTACCCTACCCTACCCCAACCGTACCCCTACCCTACCCCTACCCTACCCGTACCCTACCCGTACCCTACCCGTACCCTACCCATACCCTACCGTACCCTACCCGTACCCTACCCCTACCCTACCCGTACCCTACCCGTACCCTACCCTACCCGTACCCTCCCCGTACCCTACCCGTACCCTACCCGTACCCTACCCTACCCGTACCCTACCCTACCCCTACCCTACCCTACCCGTACCCTACCCGTACCCTACCCGTACCCTACCCGTACCCGTACCCTACCCGTACCCTACCCTACCCGTACCCTACCCGTACCCTACCCGTACCCTACCCTACCCGTACCCTACCCGTACCCTACCCGTACCCTACCCGTACCCTACCCTACCCCTACCCTACCCTACCCCTACCCTACCCTACCCGTACCCTACCCCTACCCTACCCGTACCCTACCCGTACCCTACCCGTACCCTACCCGTACCCTACCCTACCCCTACCCTACCCGTACCCTACCCTCCCCGTACCCTCCCCGTACCCTACCCGTACCCTACCCGTACCCTACCCTACCCCTACCCTACCCTACCCCTACCCGTACCGTACCCTACCCTACCCGTACCCTACCCGTACCCTACCCGTACCCTACCCCTACCCGTACCCTACCCTACCCCTACCCGTACCCTACCCTACCCGTACCCTACCCGTACCCTCCCCGTACCCTACCCGTACCCTACCCGTACCCTACCCTACCCCTACCCGTACCCTACCCTACCCTACCCTACCCTACCCGTACCCTACCCCTACCCTACCCTACCCGTACCCTACCCGTACCCTACCCGTACCCTACCCTACCCCTACTCTACCCGTACCCTACCCGTACCCTACCCGTACCCTCCCCGTACCCTAGCCGTACCCTACCCGTACCCTACCCTACCCGTACCCTACCCTACCCCTACCCTACCCGTACCCTACCCCTACCCGTACCCTACTCTACCCGTACCCTACCCTACCCTACCCCTACCCTACCCCTACCCTACCCTACCCCTACCCTACCCGTACCCTACCCCTACCCTACCCCTACCCGTACCCTACCCGTACCCTACCCTAACCGTACCCTACCCCTACCCGTACCCTACCCCTACCCGTACCCTACCCTACCCGTACCCTACCCGTACCCTACCCGTACCCTACCCTACCTGTACCCTCCCCTACCCTACCCTACCCCTACCCGTACCCTACCCTACCCCTACCCTACCCCTACCCTACCCTACCCCTACCCGTACCCTACCCGTACCCTACCCGTACCCTACCCGTACCCTACCTGTACCCTACCCCTACCCTACCCGTACCCTACCCTACCCCCCTTATTCTACCCTACCCCTACCCTACCCTACCCCTACCCTACCCCTACCCGTACCGTACCCGTACCCTACCCGTACCCTACCCTACCCGTACCCTACCCGTACCCTACCCTACCCGTACCCTACCCTACCCCTACCCTACCCTACCCTACCCCTACCCGTACCCTACCCGTACCCTACCCGTACCCTACCCTACCCCTACCCTACCCTACCCGTACCCTACCCTACCGTACCCTACCCGTACCCTACCCGTACCCTACCCTACCCGTACCCTACCCTACCCGTACCCTACCCGTACCCTACCCGTACCCTACCCGTACCCTACCCGTACCCGTACCCGTACCCTACCCGTACCCTACCCGTACCCTACCCGTACCCTACCCCTACCCTACCCGTACCCTACCCTACCCGTACCCTACCCGTACCCTACCCTACCCGTACCCTACCCGTACCCTACCCGTACCCTACCCTACCCGTACCCTACCCGTACCGTACCCTACCCGTACCCTACCCGTACCGTACCCTACCCGTACCCTACCCGTACCCTACCCGTACCCTACCCTACCGTACCCTACCCCTACCCTACCCGTACCCTACCCTACCCGTACCCTACCCGTACCCTACCCGTACCCTACCCGTACCCTACCCTACCCCTACCCGTACCCTACCCGTACCGTACCCTACCCGTACCCTACCCGTACCCGTACTCTACCCGTACCCTACCCTACCCGTACCCTACCCGTACCCTACCCTACCCGTACCCTACCCGTGCCGTACCCTACCCGTACCCTACCTTACCCGTACCGTACCCTACCCGTACCCTACCCGTACCCTACCCGTACCCTACCCTACCCGTACCCTACCCGTACCCTACCCTACCCGTACCCTACCCGTACCCTACCCGTACCCTACCCGTACCCATACCCGTACCCTACCCGTACCCTACCCGTACCCTACCCTACCTGATACCCTACCCGTACCCTACCGTACCCTACCCCATACCCGTACCCTACCCGTACCCTACCCGTACCCTACCCTACCCGTACCCTACCCGTCCCCTACCCTACCTGTACCCTACCCGTACCCTACCCGTACCCTACCCGTACCCTACCCTACCCGTACCCTACCCGTACCCTACCCGTACCCTACCCGTACCCTACCCTACCCGTACCCTACCTGTACCCTACCCTACCCGTACCCTACCCGTACCCTACCCGTACCCTACCGTACCCTACCCGTACCTTACCCGTACCCTACCCGTACCCTACCCGTACCCTACCCGTACCCTACCCGTACTCTACCCGTACCCTACCGTACCCTACCCCTACCCGTACCCTACCCGTACCCTACTTGTACCCTACCCGTACCCTACCCGTACCCTACCCGTACCCTACCGTACCCTACCCGTACCCTACTCGTACCCGTACCCTACGTGACCCGTACCCTACCCGTACCCTACCTGTACCCGTACCCTACCCGTACCCTACCCGGCTACCCGTACCCTACCCGTACCCTACCCGTACCCTACCCGTACCCTACCCGTACCCTACCCGTACCCGTACCCTACCTGGCTACCCGTACCCTACCTGTACCCTACCCGTACCCTACCCGTACCCTACCTGTACCCGTACCCTACCCGTACCCTACCCGGCTACCCGTACCCTACCCGTACCCTACCCGTACCCTACCCGTACCCTACCCGTACCCTACCCGTACCCGTACCCTACCCGTACCCTACCCGTACCTTACCCTACCCGTACCCTACCCGTACCCTACCCTACCCGTACCCTACCCGTACCCTACCCTTCCCGTACCCTACCCGTACCCTACCCGTACCCGTACCCTGCCCGTACCCTACCCGTACCCGTACCCTACCCGTACCCTTCCCGTACCCTACCCGTACCCTACCGTACCCTACTGTACCCTACCCCTACCCGTACCCTACCCGTACCCTACCCGTACCCTACCCGTACCCTACCCGTACCCGTACCCTACCGTACCCTACCCGTACCCTACTCGTACCCGTACCCTACGTGTACCCGTACCGTACCCTACCCGTACCCATACCCTACCCGTACCCTACCCGTACCCTACCCGTACCCTACCCGTACCCATACCCTACCCTACCCGTACCCTACCCGTACCCTACCCGTACCCTACCCTACCTGATACCCTACCCGTACCCTACCCGTACCCTACCTGTACCCGTACCCTACCCGTACCCGTACCCTACCTGGCTACCCGTACCCTACCTGTACCCTACCCGTACCCTACCCGTACCCTACCTGTACCCGTACCCTACCCGTACCCTACCCGGCTACCCGTACCCTACCCGTACCCTACCCGTACCCTACCCGTACCCTACCCGTACCCGTACCCTACCCGTACCCTACCCGTACCCTACCCTACCCGTACCCTACCCGTACCCTACCCGTACCCTACCCTACCCGTACCCTACCCGTACCCTACCCTTCCCGTACCCTACCCGTACCCTACCCGTACCCGTACCCTGCCCGTACCCTACCCGTACCCTACCCGTACCCTACCCGTACCCTACCCTACCCGTACCCTACCCGTACCCTACCCTTCCCGTACCCTACCCGTACCCTACCCGTACCCGTACCCTACCCGTACCCTTCCCGTACCCTACCCGTACCCTACCGTACCCTACTGTACCCTACCCCTACCCGTACCCTACCCGTACCCTACCCGTACCCTACCCGTACCCTACCCGTACCCGTACCCTACCGTACCCTACCCGTACCCTACTCGTACCCGTACCCTACGTGTACCCGTACCGTACCCTACCCGTACCCGTACCCTACCCGTACCCTACCCGTACCCTACCCGTACCCTACCCGTACCCATACCCTACCCTACCCGTACCCTACCCGTACCCTACCCGTACCCTACCCTACCTGATACCCTACCCGTACCCTACCCGTACCCTACCTGTACCCGTACCCTACCCGTACCCGTACCCTACCCGGCTACCCGTACCTTACCCGTACCCTACCCGTACCCTACCCGTACCCTACCCGTACCCGTACCCTACCTGTACCCTACTGGCAAATGAGGTTCCAATGGTGTAAATGCTTTACCCTGAGCTCTCATCCTCTGATGGTGCGTTGTCTTTGAGTTGTGCGCCTTTTAGCGTCATCTGGTCCAACACCATGTGAGACTAGGCTCTAAGGAAAACTGTTTCGGGTGTGGACCAATCAACTTCAAGGACAGTTTTGTTGCCAGATATAAGGGTAAAAAACAATTGTCATGGTGTGCACTGTCCTTGAAGTTGATTGGTCCACACCCGAAACAGTTTTCCTTAGAGCCTAGTCTCACATGGTGTTGGACCAGATGACGCCAAAAGGCGCACAACTCAAAGACAACGCACCATCAGAGTATGAGAGCTCGGGGTTAAGCATTTACACCATTGGAACCTCCTTTGCCAGTAAAAATATGATAATTGGTTTTTTACCCTTTTATCTGGCAACAAAACTGACACCTTTTTTACGAGGAGTCATTATTTGGTTCTTTCGGTTAAGTCACGTCTAAAAATAAAATAAAAAATTAAATTAAATAATAGAATACGACGTTGCGATTGCAACACAAGCAATCATCATCATCAGGTATAATGAAATAGCGACATACAATCTAACCAGAAAACTATAGACAGACATATTAGCAGACAGATATCACCAAGATACATAGCGAGAGCAACACAGGTAACAGAGAGGCGTGATCGTCTCTGTGTGGTGGCCTTAAATAGACAGAGGGGGGGGCGGAGGCAGAGAGAGGGAGGAGGGTTAGAGAAAAAATTTGCATATCAATGAGTGGTCAACAGACGTGGTGCTGCACGGCAAGCAAGCCTGAAAATCAGGAGAAGGACACACTAAAATTAAATAACCTAGTAAAATATCGAAATGTAATGTAATACAACACAGAGGGTCGGTCAACACACAACGCATAGCCTGGTTGATTACGTATTTCAAAGATTGCCAAGTTAGAATTTAAGTGTGAACATTATCTTTAGACGTGACTTAACCGAAAGAACCAAATAATAATTCCTGCAGTCACGAAAGTTCTAAAATTAAGAACGAGGAGTCATGTTTGCATAGACCACAATACCTGCAGTCATAATGCAAACCAAAAACACAACTCTGATAATGTGCACTGTTCTTGAAGTTGATTGGTCCACACCCGAGACAGCTTTCCTTAGAGCCTCGTCTCACATGGGTTGGACCAGAAGACGCCAAAAGGCGCACAACTCAAAGACAACGCACCATCAGAGTATGAGAGGCAAATTAAGTTCCAATGGTGTAAATGCTTACCCCAATTGGGTGAGTTTGTGAGGGGGTGAGTGAGTGGCTGAGTGAGTGAGTGGGTGAGTGGGTGGGTGGGTGGGTGAGTGAGTGGGTGAGTGGGTGAGTGAGTGGGTGGGTGAGTGAGTGAGTGGGTGGGTGGGTGGGTGAGTGAGTGAGTGGGTGGGTGGGTGAGTGAGTGGGTGAGTGAGTGAGTGGGTGAATGAGTGGGTGGGTGGGTGAATGAGTGGGTGGGTGGGTGAGTGGGTGAATGAGTGGGTGACTGAGTGAGTGACTGAGTGAGTGGGTGAGTGGGTGAATGGATGAGCGAGTGAGTGGGTGAGTTGGTGAGGGGGTGAGTGAGTGGCTGAGTGAGTAGTTTAGTGAGTGGATTGGTGAGCAGATGGGTGAGTGAGTTGGTGGGTGAGTAAATTGGTGGGTGGGTGAGTGAATGAGTGAGTGGGTGAGTGAGTGAATTAATGAATGGGTGAATGGGTGGGTAAGTGAGTGATTGAGTGAGTGAGTGAGTGGATGAATGGGTGAGTGGGTGGGTGGGTGAGTCAGTGAGTGAGTGGGTGGGTGAGTCAGTGAGTGAGTGAGTGGCTGAGTGACATAAAGACCCATAGACTCACCACCACACAGACACACTCACACGCACTCACACACTTACACACACACACTCACTCACTCTCGCACACACACTGACACACTCACACACACTCACTCACACTCACACACACTCACACACTCACTCACACTCACTCACACACACACTTACACACTCACTCACACACTCACTCACACACACTCACACACACTTACACTCACACACACACTTACACACTCACACTCACACACACTCACACACACTCACTCACACACACTTACACACTCACACACACTCACACACACTCACACTCACTCACACTCACACTCACACACTCACTCACACTCACACACTCACTCACACACACACACACTCACACACTCACACACACTCACTCACACTCACTCACACACTCACTCACACTCACACACACACTCACTCACACTCACACACTCACACACACTCACACACACACTCACTCACACTCACACACTCACACACTCACTCACACTCACTCACACTCACACACACTTACACACTCACTCACACACTCACTCACACACACTCACACACACTTACACTCACACACACTTACACACTCACACTCACACACACACTTACACACTCACACTCACACACACTCACACACACTCACTCACACACACTTACACACTCACACACACTCACACACACTTACACTCACACTCACTCACACTTACACACTCACACACACTCACACACTCACACACACTCACTCACACTTACACACTCACACACTCACTCACACTCACACACACTCACACTCACACACACACTCACTCACACTTACACACTCACACACTCACTCACACTCACTCACACACTCACTCACACTCACACACACTCACACACACTCACACACACTCACTCACACACACTCACACACACTCACACACTCACACACACTCACTCACACTCACTCACACACTCACTCACACTCACACTCACACACTCACTCACACTTACACACTCACACACTCACTCACACTCACACACTCACACTCACTCACACTCACACACTCACACTCACTCACTCACACTCACTCACTCACACACTCACACACAGTTTCTTATCAACGTCAATGTGAGGACATGCGTTTGAGATTAGCTCCGGTAATCATGGTTACCTGAGCTAACCTCAAACGAATGTCCTCACATTGACGTTGATAAGAAACTGTGTGTGAGTGTGAGTGTGTGAGTGTGTGTGAGTGAGTGTGAGTGAGTGTGTGTGTGTGTGTGTGAGTGTGTGTGTGTGAGTGTGTGTGAGTGTGTGTGAGTGAGTGTGTGAGTGTGAGTGAGTGTGTGAGTGAGTGTGTGTGAGTGTGTGTGTGTGTCTGTGTGGTGGTGAGTCTATGGGTCTTTGTGTCACTCACCCACCCACTCACTCACCGACCAACTCACTCACCCACTCACTCACCCACCCACTCACTCACCCACCCACTCACTCACTCACTCACCCACTCACTCATTCACTCACTCACCCACCGACTCACTCACTCACCCACTCACTTATTCACTCACCTACCCACCGATCCACTCACTCACCAACCCACTCACTCACTCACTCACCCACTCACTCACTCACCCACCCACTCACTCACCGACCAACTCACTCACCCACTCACTCACCCACCCACTCACTCACCCACCCACTCACTCACCCACTCACTCATTCACTCACTCACCCACCGACTCACTCACTCACCCACTCACTTATTCACTCACCTACCCACCGATCCACTCACTCACCAACCCACTCACTCACTCACTCACCCACTCACTCACTCACCCACCCACTCACTCACCCATCCACTCACTCACCCACTCATTCAATCACTCACTCACCCACCCACCGACCCAACCACCCACCAACTCACTCACCCATCTGCTCACCAACCCACTCACCCATCTGCTCACCAACCCACTCACCCACTCACTCACCCACTCACTCAGTCAGTCGCTCAGTCACTCACCAACTCACCCATTCATCCACCCACTCACACATAGACAGAATCACCACTCTAAATGATAAAGACACAGACATAGATACCCCAGGTAGCCTCTAGAAGGGCTCTAGGGGCAAGTGCTGCTACACACAGACAAAGCTCCCCCAGGTAGCCTCTAGCAGGGCTGTAGGGGCAAGTGCTGCTACACACAGACAAAGCTCCCCCAGGTAGCCTCTAGCAGGGCTCTAGGGGCAAGTGCTGCTACACACAGACAAAGCTCCCCCAGGTAGCCTCTAGCAGGGCTGTAGGGGCAAGTGCTGCTATACACAGACACAGACAAAGCTCCCCCAGGTAGCCTCTAGCAGTGATGTAGGGGCAAGTGCTGCTACACACAGACAAAGCTACCCCAGGTAGCCTCTAGCGATTCCTAGATACCTCCATAAACCCTGTTGAACTCTGTTGGTTTGGTGATGCGATGGTGATGATGGTGGTGGTGGTTATCGCTCTCACTCACTCTCTCATTCCCTGTATCGAGTGAGTGGGTGAGTGGGTGAGTGGGTGAGTGGGTGAGTGGGTGGGTGAGTGGGTGAGTGGGTGAGTGGGTGAGTGGGTGAGTGGGTGGGTGAGTGGGTGAGTGGGTGAGTGGGTGAGTGGGTGGGTGAGTGGGTGAGTGGGTGAGTGGGTGGGTGAGTGAGTGGGTGAGTGGGTGAGTGGGTGAGTGGGTGGGTGAGTGAGTGGGTAAGTGGGTGAGTGGGTGAGTGGGTGGGTGAGTGAGTGGGTGAGTGGGTGAGTGGGTGAGTGGGTGAGTGAGTGGGTGAGTGGGTGAGTGGGTGAGTGGGTGAGTGAGTGAGTGGGTGAGTGGGTGAGTGGGTGAGTGGGTGGGTGAGTGAGTGGGTGAGTGGGTGAGTGGGTGAGTGAGTGGGTGGGTGAGTGGGTGAGTGGGTGAGTGAGTGGGTGGGTGAGTGGGTGAGTGGGTGAGTGGGTGGGTGAGTGGGTGAGTGAGTGGGTGAGTGGGTGAGTGGGTGAGTGGGTGAGTGAGTGGGTGAGTGAGTGGGTGAGTGGGTGGGTGAGTGGGTGAGTGGGTGAGTGGGTGAGTGGGTGGGTGAGTGGGTGAGTGGGTGAGTGGGTGAGTGGGTGGGTGAGTGAGTGGGTGAGTGGGTGGGTGAGTGGGTGGGTGAGTGAGTGGGTGAGTGGGTGAGTGGGTGAATGGGTGGGTGAGTGAGTGGGTGAGTGGGTGAGTGGGTGGGTGGGTGAGTGAGTGAGTGGGTGAGTGGGTGAGTGGGTGAGTGGGTGGGTGAGTGAGTGGGTGAGTGGGTGAGTGGGTGAGTGAGTGGGTGGGTGAGTGGGTGGGTGAGTGGGTGGGTGAGTGAGTGGGTGAGTGAGTGGGTGGTTGAGTGGGTGAGTGAGTGGGTGAGTGAGTGGGTGAGTGAGTGGGTGGGTGGGTGGATGAGTGGGTGGGTGAGTGAGTGAGTGGGTGGGTGGGTGAGTGAGTGAGTGAGTGGGTGAGTGAGTGAGTGGGTGGGTGAGTGAGTGAGTGAGTGAGTGAGTGAGTGGGTGAGTGAGTGAGTGAGTGAGTGAGTGGGTGGGTGAGTGGGTGGGTGGGTGAGTGAGTGGGTGGGTCGGTGGGTGGGTGAGTGGGTGGGTGGGTGAGTGAGTGAGTGGGTGGGTGGGTGAGTGATTGAGTGAGTGGGTGAGTGAGTGAGTGGGTGGGTGAGTGAGTGAGTGAGTGGGTGAGTGAGTGAGTGAGTGAGTGGGTGGGTGAGTGGGTGGGTGGGTGAGTGAGTGGGTGGGTCGGTGGGTGGGTGAGTGGGTGGGTGGGTGAGTGAGTGGGTGGGTCGGTGGATGAGTGAGTGGGTGAGAAAGTGAGTGAGTGGGTGGGTGGGTGAGTGAGTGAGTGGGTGAGTGAGTGGGTGGGTGAGTGAGTGAGTGAGTGAGTGGGTGGGTGGGTGGGTGGGTGAGTGAGTGAGTGAGTGGGTGAGTGGGTGGGTGAGTGGGTGAGTGAGTGAGTGAGTGGGTGGGTGAGTGGGTGGGTGAGTGAGGGAGTGGGTGAGTGGGTTGATGAGTGAGTGGGTGAGAAAGTGAGTGGGTGAGTGGGTGGGTGAGAAAGTGAGTGGGTGAGTGGGTGGGTGAGTGAGTGAATGGGTGAGTGGGTGAGTGTGTGAGTGAGTGGGTGAGTGAGTGGGTGAGTGTGTGAGTGAGTGGGTGAGTGTGTGGGTGAGTGAATGAGTGGGTGGTTGAGTGGGTGAGTGAGTGAGTAGGTGAGTGAGTGAGTGAGTAGGTGGGTGAGTGAGTGGGTGAGTGGGTGAGTGAGTGAGTGAGTGGGTGAGTGGGTGAGTGAGTGGGTGAGTGAGTGAGTGGGTGGGTGGGTGAGTGAGTGGGTGGGTGGGTGAGTGAGTGAGTGGGTTGGTGGGTGGGTGAGTGAGTGGGTGAATGAGTGGGTGGGTGAGTGAGTGAAGGAGTGAGTGGGTGAGTGAGGGGGTGAGTGGGTGGGTGAGTGAGTGAGTCAGTGGGTGAGTGAGTAGGTGGGTGAGTGAGTGAGTGGGTGAGTGGGTGGGTGAGTGAGTGGGTGAGTGGGTGAGTGGGTGAGTGGGTGGGTGGGTGGGTGAGTGAGTGGGTGAGTGGGTGAGTAGGTGAGTGGGTGAGTGGATGATTGTGTGAGTGATTCCTAGATAGTTCTATGAACCCTGCTGAACTCTGTTGGTTTGGTGATGCGATGGCGATTGTGATGATGATGGTGGTTATGGCTCTTTCACTCACTCTCTCATTCCCTGTATCTGCCGGGTACAAAGGTGAGCTTGTAGGGCTAAGAGGACTTCATTGTACAAGTGTCTAAGCATACACACAGGTAAGTGGGTGAGTGGGTGGGTGAGTGGGTGGGTGAGTGAGTGGGTGAGTGAGTGAGTGAGTGGGTGAGTGAGTGGGTGAGTGGGTGGGTGAGTGAGTGGGTGAGTGGGTGGGTGAGTGGGTGGGTGGGTGAGTGGGTGAGTGAGTGAGTGAGTGAGTGGGTGAGTGAGTGAGTGAGTGGGTGGGTGAGTGGGTGAGTGAGTGGGTGAGTGGGTGAGTGGGTGGGTGAGTGGGTGGGTGAGTGGGTGAGTGAGTGGGTGAGTGAGTGGGTGAGTGAGTGGGTGAGTGGGTGGGTGAGTGGGTGGGTGAGTGGGTGAGTGGGTGAGTGAGTGGGTGAGTGAGTGGGTGAGTAAGTGAGTGGGTGGGTGAGTGAGTGGGTGGGTGGGTGAGTGGGTGCGTTTGTGGGTGAGTGAGTGAATGGGTGAGTGAGTGAGTGGGTGAGTGAGTGGGTGAGTGGGTGAGTGAGTGAGTGGGTGAGTGTGTGAGTGAGTGTGTGAGTGAGTGTTTGGATTGCTTAGTGAGTGAGAGGTGAGTGGGTGGCTGGGTTAATGAGTGAGTGGGTGGGTTAATGAGTGGATGGGTCAGTAGGTGATCGGGTTAGTTTGCAGGTGAGCGAGTGCGTGAGTGGGATAGTGAGTGTCTGAGTGAGTGAGTGTCTGAGTGAGTGAGTGAGTGACTTAGTGAGTGAGTGATTGACTGAGTGAGTGGTTGGGTGAGTAAGTGACTGACTGAGTGAGTGGGTGAGTGAGTGGGTGAGTGGGTGAGCGATTGACTGGGTGAGTGAGTGAGTGAGTGGGTGAGTGGGTGAGTGAGTGTCTGAGTGAGTGGGTGGTTGAGTGTGACTGAGTGAGTGTGTGTCTGAGTGAGTGAGTGAGTGAGTGACTGATTGACTGAGTGAATGGGTGAGTGAGTAAGTGAGTGTCTGAGTGAGTGGGTGAGTGAGTAAGTGGTTGAGCATCTTCTACTCACCACTCACAGCACTTGCCCCTGCGGCCTGCTGCAGGCTACCTGGGTCACCTCTTGTCTGCGTCTGACCGCAGGACCGATGGTGGACTCAGAGCAGTCGACCCAAGCGGGGCCAGGCCACGATCCTCTAGCAGCGAGCATAGGCAGTGAAGGTGGTGGAGGTGGTGGTGGTGGTGTTGGTGGTGGTGGTGGTGGTGGTGGTGGTGATGGAGGTGGAGGTGGTGGAGGTGGTGGAGGTGGTGGTGGTGGTGATGGTGGTGGAGGTGGTGGTGGTGTAGAAGGTGGAGGAGGAGGTGGTGGAGGAAGTGGAGGTGGTGGTGGTGGTGATGGTGATGGAGGAGGTGGTGGTGGTGGTGGTGGAGGAGGTGGTGGTGGGGGAGGTGATGGAGGTAGTGGAGGTGGAGGTGGTGGTGGAGTTGGTGGTGGAGGTGGTGGAGGAGATGGTGGAGATGTTGGAGGAGGTGATGGTGGAGGTGATGGTGGAGTTGGAGGTGGTGGAGGAGATGGTGGAGATGTTGGAGGAGGTGGTGGAGGTGGTAGAGGTGATGGTGGAGGCGATGGTGGAGTTGGAGGTGGTGGAGGAGATGGTGGAGATGTTGGTGGAGTTGGAGGTGGTGGAGGAGAAGATGGTGGAGTTGGAGGTGGTGGAGGTGGTGGAGAAGATGGAACAGATGGAGGTGATGATGGTGGTGGAACCACCACCACCACCACCCCCACCACCACCACCACCACCCCCACCACCACCACCACCTCCACCACCACCCCCACCACCACCACCACCCCAACTCTAGCTCCTGTCCGTCTCCGCCGTGAGCTCTCGCTCCTGGACTGCGTCGCCTTCATCTTGGGACAGGTCGTGGGCTCCGGGGTCTTCGTGTCTCCACGGGGGGTCCTGCTTCAGGCGGGGGGCTCGCGGGGACTGGCTCTGATCGTCTGGGCAGTGGGGGGCGTCTTCTCCACGCTGGGGGCACTCTGCTACGCCGAGCTGGGAACCACGGTGGCAAAATCGGGGGCAAGCTACAGCTACATCCTGGAGGTGAGACTCAGAGAGAGACACACACAGAGAGACTTACGGAGAGACACAGAGACTCAGAGAGACTCACAGAGAGACATAGAGACACACAGAGACTCACAGACACACAGAGACACACAGAGACCCACAGAGACACACAGAGACACACAGAGACCCACAGAAACTCACAGAGAGACACAGAGACTCACAGACACACAGAGACACACAGAGACCCACAGAGACTCACAGACACACAGAGACACACAGAGACCCACAGAGACACACAGAGACACACAGAGACCCACAGAGACTCACAGAGACCCACAGAGACTCACAGAGACCCACAGAGACTCACAGAGACTCACAGAGACTCACATAGACACACAGAGACTCACAGACTCACAGAGACCCACAGAGACACACAGAGACTCACAGACACCCACAGAGACTCACATAGACTCACAGAGAGACACAGAGACTCACAGAGACCCACAGAGACTCACAGAGACTCACAGAGAGACACAGAGACTCACAGAGACCCACAGAGACTCACAGAGACTCACAGAGAGACACAGAGACTCAGAGAGACCCACAGAGACTCACAGAGACACACAGAGACGCACAGAGACCCACAGAGACTCACAGAGAGACACACAGACACACTGAGACTGAGAGAGTGTCTGTGTGTGTCTCTCTGTGTGCGTGTGTCTGTGTGTGTGTCTGTGTGTGTATGTATCTCTGTGTGTGTGTGTGTCTGTGTGTGTGTGTCTGTGTCTGTGTGTGTGTGTCTGTGTGTGTGTGTCTCTCTGTGTGTGACTGTGTGTGTCTGTGTGTCTCTCTCTGTCTCTGTGTCTCTGTCTGTCTGTGTCTGTGTGTGTCTCTCTCTATGTGTCTCTCTGTCTCTGTCTGTGTGAGTCTCTGTGTGTCTCTCTGTGTGTCTCTCTGTGTGAGTCTCTGTGTGTGTCTCTCCGTGTGTGTCTCTCTGCAGGTGTTTGGCCGTGTCGCTGCCTTCGTGCGCTTGTGGAGCGCCGTGCTCATCATCGGCCCGTCCACGCAGGCGGTCGTCGCCCTGACCCTGGCCAACCATCTCCTGCAGCCGCTCTACAAGCCGTGCCTGGCACCACCACCACACGTGGCACAGCTGCTGGCTGCTGCCTGCATCTGTGAGACACACAGAGACCCACAGAGACTCACAGAGACTCACAGAGACTCACAGAGACACACAGAGACACACAGAGACCCACAGAGACTCACAGAGACTCACAGAGACTCACAGAGACACACAGAGACTCACAGAGACACACAGAGACTCACAGAGACTCACAGAGACACACAGAGACTCACAGAGACTCACAGAGACACATAGAGACACACAGACACACAGAGACTCACAGAGACACACAGAGACTCACAGAGACTCACAGAGACACATAGAGACACACAGACACACAGAGACTCACAGAGACACACAGAGACTCACAGAGACTCACAGAGACACATAGAGACTCACAGAGACACATAGAGACACACAGACTCACAGAGACACATAGAGACACACAGACTCACAGAGACACACAGAGACTCACAGAGACACACAGAGACTCACAGAGACACAGAGAGACCCACACAGAGACTCACAGAGACTCACAAAGACCCACAGAGACCCACAGAGACACACAGAGACTCACAGAGACTCACAGAGACACACAGAGACTCACAAAGACCCACAGAGACCCACAGAGACACACAGAGACTCACAGAGACACACAGAGACTCACAGAGACTCACAAAGACCCACAGAGACCCACAGAGACACACAGAGACTCACAGAGACTCACAGAGACACACAGAGACTCACAGAGACCCACAGAGACTCACAGAGACTCACAGAGACTCACAGAGACACACAGAGACTCACAGAGACTCACAGAGACTCACAGAGACACACAGAGACTCACAGAGACTCACAGAGACACACAGAGACTCACAGAGACCCACAGAGACTCACAGAGACTCACAGAGACTCACAGAGACACACAGAGACTCACAGAGACTCACAGAGACTCACAGAGACTCACAGAGACACACAGAGACTCACAGAGACCCACAGAGACTCACAGAGACTCACAGAGACTCACAGAGACTCACAGAGACTCACAGAGACTCACAGAGACCCACAGAGACCATCTCCTGCAGCCGCTCTACAAGCCGTGCCTGGCACCACCACCACACGTGGCACAGCTGCTGGCTGCTGCCTGCATCTGTGAGACACACAGAGACACACAGAGACCCACAGAGACTCACAGAGACTCACAGAGACTCACAGAGACACACAGAGACACACAGAGACCCACAGAGACTCACAGAGACTCACAGAGACTCACAGAGACACACAGAGACTCACAGAGACACACAGAGACTCACAGAGACTCACAGAGACACACAGAGACTCACAGAGACTCACAGAGACACATAGAGACACACAGACACACAGAGACTCACAGAGACACACAGAGACTCACAGAGACTCACAGAGACACATAGAGACACACAGACACACAGAGACTCACAGAGACACACAGAGACTCACAGAGACTCACAGAGACACATAGAGACTCACAGAGACACATAGAGACACACAGACTCACAGAGACACATAGAGACACACAGACTCACAGAGACACATAGAGACACACAGACTCACAGAGACACATAGAGACACACAGACTCACAGAGACACATAGAGACACACAGACTCACAGAGACACATAGAGACACACAGACTCACAGAGACCCACAGAGACACACAGAGACTCACAGAGACACACAGAGACACACAGAGACCCACAGAGACACACAGAGACCCACAGAGACACACAGAGACACACAGAGACACATAGAGACACACAGACTCACAGAGATTCACAGAGATTCACAGAGACTCACAGAGACACATAGAGACACACAGAGACTCACAGAGACACAGAGAGACACACTGATACTCACAGAGACACACAGAGACCCACAGAGACCCACAGAGACACACAGAGACACAGAGAGACACACAGACTCACAGAGATTCACAGAGATTCACAGAGACTCACAGAGACACATAGAGACACACAGAGACTCACAGAGACACAGAGAGGCACACTGATACTCACAGAGACACAGAGACGCACAGAGACCCACAGAGACACAGAGAGGCACACTGATACTCACAGAAACACAGAGACCCACAGAGAGACTCACAGAGACCCACAGAGACACACAGAGACACACAGAGACTCACAGAGACACATAGAGACCCACAGAGACTCACAGAGACTCACAGAGACACACAGAGACACAAAGAGACCCACAGAGACACACAGAGACACACAGAGACTCACAAAGACCCACAGAGACACACAGAGAATCACAGAGACTCACAGAGACCCACAGAGACTCACAGAGACTCACAGAGACTCACAGAGACTCACAGAGACACATAGAGACTCACAGAGACTCACAGAGACTCACAGAGACTCACAGAGACCCACAGAGACTCACAGAGACTCACAGAGACTCACAGAGACTCACAGAGACACACAGAGACTCACAGAGACACACAGAGACTCACAAAGACCCACAGAGACTCACAGAGACTCACAGAGACCCACAGAGACTCACAGAGACACACAGAGACTCACAAAGACCCACAGAGACTCACAGAGACTCACAGAGACACATAGAGACTCACAAAGACCCACAGAGACTCACAGAGACCCACAGAGACTCACAGAGACACACAAAGACCCACAGAGACACACAGAGACTCACAGAGACACATAGAGACTCACAAAGACCCACAGAGACTCACAGAGACTCACAGAGACTCACAGAGACACACAGAGACTCACAGAGACACAGAGAGACCCACACAGAGACTCACAGAGACTCACAAAGACCCACAGAGACCCACAGAGACACACAGAGACTCACAGAGACTCACAGAGACACACAGAGACTCACAAAGACCCACAGAGACCCACAGAGACACACAGAGACTCACAGAGACACACAGAGACTCACAGAGACTCACAAAGACCCACAGAGACCCACAGAGACACACAGAGACTCACAGAGACTCACAGAGACTCACAGAGACACACAGAGACTCACAGAGACCCACAGAGACTCACAGAGACTCACAGAGACTCACAGAGACACACAGAGACTCACAGAGACTCACAGAGACTCACAGAGACACACAGAGACTCACAGAGACTCACAGAGACACACAGAGACTCACAGAGACCCACAGAGACTCACAGAGACTCACAGAGACTCACAGAGACACACAGAGACTCACAGAGACTCACAGAGACACACAGAGACTCACAGAGACCCACAGAGACTCACAGAGACTCACAGAGACTCACAGAGACTCACAGAGACTCACAGAGACTCACAGAGACTCACAGAGACCCACAGAGACCATCTCCTGCAGCCGCTCTACAAGCCGTGCCTGGCACCACCACCACACGTGGCACAGCTGCTAGCTGCTGCCTGCATCTGTGAGACACACAGAGACTCACAGACTCACAGAGACACACAGAGATTCACAGAGACCCACAGAGACACACAGAGATTCACAGAGACTCACAGAGACACATAGAGACACACAGACTCACAGAGACCCACAGAGACACACAGAGACTCACAGAGAGACTCACAGAGAGACTCACAGAGACTCACAGACTCATAGAGACTCACAGAGACACTCCTGGATCATATTAGAGAATTTTAGAGACTACTGGATCCTGTGAGAGACTCCTAGAGACTAAAATAGACTCAGAGAGAGGCAGAGATCCACAGAGACACACAGAGACTCACTCAGAGACACACAGAGACACACAGACACACAGAGACACACAGACTCACAGAGACTCACAGAGACACACAGAGACCCACAGAGACACACAGAGACACACAGACACACAGAGACTCACAGAGATTCACAGAGACCCACAGAGACCCACAGAGACACACAGAGACACACAGAGACTCACAGAGACTCACAGAGACTCACAGAGACTCACAGAGACTCACAGAGACTCACAGAGACACACAGAGACACACAGAGACTCACAGAGACACACAGAGACTCACAGAGACTCACAGAGACACACAGAGACTCACAGAGACTCACAGAGACTCACAGAGACACACAGAGACTCACAGAGACTCACAGAGACACACAGAGACTCACAGAGACTCACAGAGACCCATAGAGACTCACAGAGACACACAGAGACACACAGAGACTCACAGAGACACACAGAGACTCACAGAGACTCACAGAGACACACAGAGACTCACAGAGACTCACAGAGACACACAGAGACTCACAGAGACCCATAGAGACTCACAGAGACTCACAGAGACACACAGAGACTCACAGAGACTCACAGAGACACACAGAGACACACAGAGACTCACAGAGACACACAGAGACCCACAGAGACTCACAGAGACTCACAGAGACTCACAGAGACTCACAGAGACACACAGAGACTCACAGAGACTCACAGAGACCCATAGAGACCCACAGAGACTCACAGAGACACACAGAGACCCACAGAGACACAGAGAGACACACTGAGACTCACAGAGACTCACAGAGACTCACAGAGACACACAGAGACACACAGAGACCCACAGAGACACACAGAGACTCACAGAGACTCACAGAGACTCACAGAGACACACAGAGACCCACAGAGACCCACAGAGACTCACAGAGACTCACAGAGACACACAGAGACCCACAGAGACTCATAGAGACACACAGACTCACAGAGACTCACAGAGACTCACAGAGACTCACAGAGACTCACAGAGACACACAGAGACCCACAGAGACACACAGAGACTCACAGAGACACACAGAGACTCACAGAGACTCACAGAGACTCACAGAGACTCACAGAGACACACAGAGACTCACAGAGACTCACAGAGACTCACAGAGACACACAGAGACTCACAGAGACTCACAGAGAAACACAGAGACTCCCAGAGACTCACAGAGACCCACAGAGACTCACAGAGACTCACAGAGACTCATAGAGACACACAGAGACTCACAGAGACACACAGAGACCCACAGAGACCCACAGAGACTCACAGAGACACACAGAGACTCACAGAGACACACAGAGACACACAGAGACTCACAGAGACTCACAGAGACTCACAGAGACTCACAGAGACTCACAGAGACACACAGAGACTCACAGAGACACACAGAGACTCACAGAGACTCACAGAGACTCACAGAGACTCACAGAGACACACAGAGACAGAGACTCACAGAGACACACAGAGACTCACAGAGACACACAGAGACTCACAGAGACACACAGAGACTCACAGAGACACACAGAGACTCACAGAGACACATAGAGACTCACAGAGACACACAGAGACTCACAGAGACTCACAGAGACCCACAGAGACTCACAGAGACTCACAGAGACTCATAGAGACACACAGAGACTCACAGAGACACACAGAGACCCACAGAGACCCACAGAGACTCACAGAGACACACAGAGACTCACAGAGACACACAGAGACACACAGAGACTCACAGAGACTCACAGAGACTCACAGAGACCCACAGAGACCCACAGAGACACACAGAGACACACAGAGACGCACAGAGACTCACAGAGACTCACAGAGACCCACAGAGACTCACAGAGACACACAGAGACCCACAGAGACTCACAGAGACACAGAGAGACACACTGAGACTCACAGAGACCCACAGAGACTCACAGAGACCCACAGAGACACACAGAGACACAGAGAGACTCACAGAGACACACAAAGACCCACAGAGACACACAGAGACTCACAGAGACACATAGAGACTCACAAAGACCCACAGAGACTCACAGAGACTCACAGAGACTCACAGAGACACACAGAGACTCACAGAGACACAGAGAGACCCACACAGAGACTCACAGAGACTCACAAAGACCCACAGAGACCCACAGAGACACACAGAGACTCACAGAGACTCACAGAGACACACAGAGACTCACAAAGACCCACAGAGACCCACAGAGACACACAGAGACTCACAGAGACACACAGAGACTCACAGAGACTCACAAAGACCCACAGAGACCCACAGAGACACACAGAGACTCACAGAGACTCACAGAGACTCACAGAGACTCACAGAGACCCACAGAGACTCACAGAGACTCACAGAGACTCACAGAGACACACAGAGACTCACAGAGACTCACAGAGACTCACAGAGACACACAGAGACTCACAGAGACTCACAGAGACACACAGAGACTCACAGAGACCCACAGAGACTCACAGAGACTCACAGAGACTCACAGAGACACACAGAGACTCACAGAGACTCACAGAGACTCACAGAGACTCACAGAGACACACAGAGACTCACAGAGACCCACAGAGACTCACAGAGACTCACAGAGACTCACAGAGACTCACAGAGACTCACAGAGACTCACAGAGACTCACAGAGACCCACAGAGACCATCTCCTGCAGCCGCTCTACAAGCCGTGCCTGGCACCACCACCACACGTGGCACAGCTGCTAGCTGCTGCCTGCATCTGTGAGACACACAGAGACTCACAGACTCACAAAGACACACAGAGATTCACAGAGACCCACAGAGACACACAGAGATTCACAGAGACTCACAGAGACACATAGAGACACACAGACTCACAGAGACCCACAGAGACACACAGAGACTCACAGAGAGACTCACAGAGAGACTCACAGAGACTCACAGACTCATAGAGACTCACAGAGACACTCCTGGATCATATTAGAGAATTTTAGAGACTACTGGATCCTGTGAGAGACTCCTAGAGACTAAAATAGACTCAGAGAGAGGCAGAGATCCACAGAGACACACAGAGACTCACTCAGAGACACACAGAGACACACAGACACACAGAGACACACAGACTCACAGAGACTCACAGAGACACACAGAGACCCACAGAGACACACAGAGACACACAGACACACAGAGACTCACAGAGATTCACAGAGACCCACAGAGACCCACAGAGACACACAGAGACACACAGAGACTCACAGAGACTCACAGAGACTCACAGAGACTCACAGAGACTCACAGAGACTCACAGAGACACACAGAGACACACAGAGACTCACAGAGACACACAGAGACACACAGAGACTCACAGAGACTCACAGAGACTCACAGAGACTCACAGAGACTCACAGAGACACACAGAGACTCACAGAGACTCACAGAGACACACAGAGACTCACAGAGACTCACAGAGACCCATAGAGACTCACAGAGACACACAGAGACACACAGAGACTCACAGAGACACACAGAGACTCACAGAGACTCACAGAGACTCACAGAGACACACAGAGACTCACAGAGACTCACAGAGACACACAGAGACTCACAGAGACCCATAGAGACTCACAGAGACTCACAGAGACACACAGAGACTCACAGAGACTCACAGAGACACACAGAGACACACAGAGACTCACAGAGACACACAGAGACCCACAGAGACTCACAGAGACTCACAGAGACTCACAGAGACTCACAGAGACACACAGAGACTCACAGAGACTCACAGAGACCCATAGAGACCCACAGAGACTCACAGAGACACACAGAGACCCACAGAGACACAGAGAGACACACTGAGACTCACAGAGACTCACAGAGACTCACAGAGACACACAGAGACCCACAGAGACACACAGAGACTCACAGAGACTCACAGAGACTCACAGAGACTCACAGAGACACACAGAGACCCACAGAGACCCACAGAGACTCACAGAGACTCACAGAGACACACAGAGACCCACAGAGACTCATAGAGACACACAGACTCACAGAGACTCACAGAGACTCACAGAGACTCACAGAGACACACAGAGACCCACAGAGACACACAGAGACTCACAGAGACACACAGAGACTCACAGAGACTCACAGAGACTCACAGAGACTCACAGAGACACACAGAGACTCACAGAGACTCACAGAGACTCACAGAGACACACAGAGACTCACAGAGACTCACAGAGAAACACAGAGACTCCCAGAGACTCACAGAGACCCACAGAGACTCACAGAGACTCACAGAGACTCATAGAGACACACAGAGACTCACAGAGACACACAGAGACCCACAGAGACCCACAGAGACTCACAGAGACACACAGAGACTCACAGAGACACACAGAGACACACAGAGACTCACAGAGACTCACAGAGACTCACAGAGACTCACAGAGACTCACAGAGACACACAGAGACTCACAGAGACTCACAGAGACACACAGAGACTCACAGAGACACACAGAGACTCACAGAGACTCACAGAGACTCACAGAGACTCACAGAGACACACAGAGACAGAGACTCACAGAGACACACAGAGACTCACAGAGACACACAGAGACTCACAGAGACACACAGAGACTCACAGAGACACACAGAGACTCACAGAGACACATAGAGACTCACAGAGACACACAGAGACTCACAGAGACTCACAGAGACTCACAGAGACCCACAGAGACTCACAGAGACTCACAGAGACTCATAGAGACACACAGAGACTCACAGAGACACACAGAGACCCACAGAGACCCACAGAGACTCACAGAGACACACAGAGACTCACAGAGACACACAGAGACTCACAGAGACACAGAGAGACCCACACAGAGACTCACAGAGACTCACAAAGACCCACAGAGACCCACAGAGACACACAGAGACTCACAGAGACTCACAGAGACACACAGAGACTCACAAAGACCCACAGAGACCCACAGAGACACACAGAGACTCACAGAGACACACAGAGACTCACAGAGACTCACAAAGACCCACAGAGACCCACAGAGACACACAGAGACTCACAGAGACTCACAGAGACTCACAGAGACACACAGAGACTCACAGAGACCCACAGAGACTCACAGAGACTCACAGAGACTCACAGAGACTCACAGAGACTCACAGAGACACACAGAGACTCACAGAGACTCACAGAGACACACAGAGACTCACAGAGACCCACAGAGACTCACAGAGACTCACAGAGACACACAGAGACTCACAGAGACTCACAGAGACTCACAGAGACTCACAGAGACACACAGAGACTCACAGAGACCCACAGAGACTCACAGAGACTCACAGAGACTCACAGAGACTCACAGAGACTCACAGAGACTCACAGAGACCCACAGAGACCATCTCCTGCAGCCGCTCTACAAGCCGTGCCTGGCACCACCACCACACGTGGCACAGCTGCTAGCTGCTGCCTGCATCTGTGAGACACACAGAGACTCACAGACTCACAGAGACACACAGAGATTCACAGAGACCCACAGAGACACACAGAGATTCACAGAGACTCACAGAGACACATAGAGACACACAGACTCACAGAGACCCACAGAGACACACAGAGACTCACAGAGAGACTCACAGAGAGACTCACAGAGACTCACAGACTCATAGAGACTCACAGAGACACTCCTGGATCATATTAGAGAATTTTAGAGACTACTGGATCCTGTGAGAGACTCCTAGAGACTAAAATAGACTCAGAGAGAGGCAGAGATCCACAGAGACACACAGAGACTCACTCAGAGACACACAGAGACACACAGACACACAGAGACACACAGACTCACAGAGACTCACAGAGACACACAGAGACCCACAGAGACACACAGAGACACACAGACACACAGAGACTCACAGAGATTCACAGAGACCCACAGAGACACACAGAGACACACAGAGACTCACAGAGACTCACAGAGACTCACAGAGACTCACAGAGACTCACAGAGACACACAGAGACACACAGAGACTCACAGAGACACACAGAGACACACAGAGACTCACAGAGAATCACAGAGACACACAGAGACTCACAGAGACTCACAGAGACTCACAGAGACACACAGAGACTCACAGAGACTCACAGAGACACACAGAGACTCACAGAGACTCACAGAGACCCATAGAGACTCACAGAGACACACAGAGACACACAGAGACTCACAGAGACACACAGAGACTCACAGAGACTCACAGAGACTCACAGAGACACACAGAGACTCACAGAGACTCACAGAGACACACAGAGACTCACAGAGACCCATAGAGACTCACAGAGACTCACAGAGACACACAGAGACTCACAGAGACTCACAGAGACACACAGAGACACACAGAGACTCACAGAGACACACAGAGACCCACAGAGACTCACAGAGACTCACAGAGACTCACAGAGACTCACAGAGACACACAGAGACTCACAGAGACTCACAGAGACCCATAGAGACCCACAGAGACTCACAGAGACACACAGAGACCCACAGAGACACAGAGAGACACACTGAGACTCACAGAGACTCACAGAGACTCACAGAGACACACAGAGACACACAGAGACCCACAGAGACACACAGAGACTCACAGAGACTCACAGAGACTCACAGAGACTCACAGAGACTCACAGAGACCCACAGAGACTCACAGAGACTCACAGAGACACACAGAGACCCACAGAGACTCATAGAGACACACAGACTCACAGAGACTCACAGAGACTCACAGAGACTCACAGAGACTCACAGAGACACACAGAGACCCACAGAGACACACAGAGACTCACAGAGACACACAGAGACTCACAGAGACTCACAGAGACTCACAGAGACTCACAGAGACACACAGAGACTCACAGAGACTCACAGAGACTCACAGAGACACACAGAGACTCACAGAGACTCACAGAGAAACACAGAGACTCCCAGAGACTCACAGAGACCCACAGAGACTCACAGAGACTCACAGAGACTCATAGAGACACACAGAGACTCACAGAGACACACAGAGACCCACAGAGACCCACAGAGACTCACAGAGACACACAGAGACTCACAGAGACACACAGAGACACACAGAGACTCACAGAGACTCACAGAGACTCACAGAGACTCACAGAGACTCACAGAGACACACAGAGACTCACAGAGACTCACAGAGACACACAGAGACTCACAGAGACACACAGAGACTCACAGAGACTCACAGAGACTCACAGAGACTCACAGAGACACACAGAGACAGAGACTCACAGAGACACACAGAGACTCACAGAGACACACAGAGACTCACAGAGACACACAGAGACTCACAGAGACACACAGAGACTCACAGAGACACATAGAGACTCACAGAGACACACAGAGACTCACAGAGACTCACAGAGACTCACAGAGACCCACAGAGACTCACAGAGACTCACAGAGACTCATAGAGACACACAGAGACTCACAGAGACACACAGAGACCCACAGAGACCCACAGAGACTCACAGAGACACACAGAGACTCACAGAGACACACAGAGACACACAGAGACTCACAGAGACTCACAGACTCATAGAGACTCACAGAGACACTCCTGGATCATATTAGAGAATTTTAGAGACTACTGGATCCTGTGAGAGACTCCTAGAGACTAAAATAGACTCAGAGAGAGGCAGAGATCCACAGAGACACACAGAGACTCACTCAGAGACACACAGAGACACACAGACACACAGAGACACACAGACTCACAGAGACTCACAGAGACACACAGAGACCCACAGAGACACACAGAGACACACAGACACACAGAGACTCACAGAGATTCACAGAGACCCACAGAGACCCACAGAGACACACAGAGACACACAGAGACTCACAGAGACTCACAGAGACTCACAGAGACTCACAGAGACACACAGAGACTCACAGAGACCCATAGAGACTCACAGAGACTCACAGAGACACACAGAGACTCACAGAGACTCACAGAGACACACAGAGACACACAGAGACTCACAGAGACACACAGAGACACACAGAGACTCACAGAGACTCACAGAGACTCACAGAGACTCACAGAGACACACAGAGACTCACAGAGACTCACAGAGACCCATAGAGACCCACAGAGACTCACAGAGACACACAGAGACCCACAGAGACACAGAGAGACACACTGAGACTCACAGAGACTCACAGAGACTCACAGAGACACACAGAGACACACAGAGACCCACAGAGACACACAGAGACTCACAGAGACTCACAGAGACTCACAGAGACACACAGAGACCCACAGAGACCCACAGAGACTCACAGAGACTCACAGAGACACACAGAGACCCACAGAGACTCATAGAGACACACAGACTCACAGAGACTCACAGAGACTCACAGAGACTCACAGAGACACACAGAGACCCACAGAGACACACAGAGACTCACAGAGACACACAGAGACTCACAGAGACTCACAGAGACTCACAGAGACTCACAGAAACACACAGAGACTCACAGAGACTCACAGAGACTCACAGAGACACACAGAGACTCACAGAGACTCACAGAGAAACACAGAGACTCCCAGAGACTCACAGAGACCCACAGAGACTCACAGAGACTCACAGAGACTCATAGAGACACACAGAGACTCACAGAGACACACAGAGACCCACAGAGACCCACAGAGACTCACAGAGACACACAGAGACTCACAGAGACACACAGAGACACACAGAGACTCACAGAGACTCACAGAGACTCACAGAGACTCACAGAGACTCACAGAGACACACAGAGACTCACAGAGACTCACAGAGACACACAGAGACTCACAGAGACACACAGAGACTCACAGAGACTCACAGAGACTCACAGAGACTCACAGAGACACACAGAGACAGAGACTCACAGAGACACACAGAGACTCACAGAGACACACAGAGACTCACAGAGACACACAGAGACTCACAGAGACACACAGAGACTCACAGAGACACATAGAGACTCACAGAGACACACAGAGACTCACAGAGACTCACAGAGACTCACAGAGACCCACAGAGACTCACAGAGACTCACAGAGACTCATAGAGACACACAGAGACTCACAGAGACACACAGAGACCCACAGAGACCCACAGAGACTCACAGAGACACACAGAGACTCACAGAGACACACAGAGACACACAGAGACTCACAGAGACTCACAGAGACCCACAGAGACCCACAGAGACACACAGAGACACACAGAGACTCACAGAGACTCACAGAGACCCACAGAGACCCACAGAGACTCACAGAGACACACAGAGACCCACAGAGACTCACAGAGACACAGAGAGACACACTGAGACTCACAGAGACCCACAGAGACTCACAGAGACCCACAGAGACACACAGAGACACAGAGAGACACACCGAGACACACAGAGACCCACAGAGACACACAGAGACTCACATAGACTCACAGAGACTCACAGAGACCCACAGAGACACACAGAGACTCACAGAGACTCACATAGACACACAGAGACTCACAGAGACTCACAGAGACACACAGAGACTCACAGAGACCCACAGAGACTCACAGAGACTCACAGAGACTCACAGAGACACACAGAGACTCACAGAGACTCACAGAGACTCACAAAGACCCACAGAGACTCACAGAGACCCACAGAGACACACAGAGACTCACAGAGACTCACATAGACACACAGAGACTCACAGAGACTCACAGAGACCCACAGAGACACACAGAGACTCACAGAGACTCACAGAGACTCACAGAGACACACAGAGACTCACAGAGACTCACAGAGACTCACAGAGACTCACAGAGACACACAGAGACCCACAGAGACCATCTCCTTCAGCCGCTCTACAAGCCGTGCCTGGCACCACCACCACACGTGGCACAGCTGCTAGCTGCTGCCTGCATCTGTGAGACACACAGAGACTCACAGACTCACAGACACACAGAGATTCACAGAGACCCACAGAGACACACAGAGATTCACAGAGACTCACAGAGACACATAGAGACACACAGACTCACAGAGACCCACAGAGACACACAGGGACTCACAGAGAGACTCACAGAGAGACTCACAGAGACTCACAGAGACACACAGGGACTCACAGAGAGACTCACAGAGAGACTCACAGAGACTCACAGACTCATAGAGACTCACAGAGACACTCCTGGATCATATTAGAGACTTTTAGAGACTACTGGATCCTGTGAGAGACTCCTAGAGACTAAAATAGACTCAGAGAGAGGCAGAGATCCACAGAGACACACAGAGACTCACTCAGAGACACACAGAGACACACAGACACACAGAGACACACAGACTCACAGAGACTCACAGAGACACACAGAGACCCACAGAGACACACAGTGACACACAGACACACAGAGACTCACAGAGATTCACAGAAACCCACAGAGACCCACAGAGACACACAGAGACTCACAGAGACCCACAGAGACTCACAGAGACACACAGAGACCCACAGAGACACACAGAGACACACAGAGACTCACAGAGACCCACAAAGACTCACAGAGACACACAGAGACCCACAGAGACACACAGATACACACAGAGACTCACAGAGACCCACAGAGACTCACAGAGACTCACAGAGACCCACAGAGATTTAGAGACCCACAGAGACCCACAAACATCACAGACACACACAGAGACTCACAGAGACACACAGAGACCCACAGAGATTTAGAGACCCACAGAGACCCACAAACATCACAGACACACACAGAGACTCACAGAGACTCACAGAGACACACAGAGACTCACAGAGACCCACAGACATCACAGACACACACAGAGACTCACAGAGACCCACAGACTTCACAGACACACACAGAGACGCACAGAGACCCACAGACTTCACAGACACACACAGAGACTCACAGAGACCCACAGACTTCACAGACACACACAGAGACCCACAGACACACACAGAGACACACAGAGACTCACAGAGACTCAGAGACTCACAGAGACTCAGACACACACAGAGACGCCCAGAGACTCACAGAGACTCACAGAGACCCCCAGAGATTTAGAGACCCACAGAGACTCACAGAATCTCACGGAGACACACAGAGACCCACAGAGACCCACAGAGACTCACAGAGACTCACAGAGACCCACATAAACCCACAGACACACACAGACACACACAGAGACACACAGAGACCTACAGAGACTCACAGAGACACCCCCAGACTACTTAACGGAGGTTTGGTGTCGCTGTTTGTCCAAGGTCTGGCGACCTTTGTGAACTGTGGCTACGTGCGCTGGGGAACTCGTGTCCAGGACGTCATGGTCTACGCGAAGCTCGCGGCACTCGCAGTCATCATCGGTGCGGGATTACTCCACCTGATGCAGGGTGAGTGGTGGTGGTGGTGGTGGTGGAGGTGGTGGTGGGGGTGGTGGTGGTGGTGGTGGGGGGGGGGGGTGGTGGTGGTGGAGGTGGTGGTGGGGGTGGTGGTGGGGGGGGGGGGTGGTGGTGGTGGTGGTGGTGGTGGAGGTGGTGGTGGGGGTGGTGGTGGTGGTGGTGGGGGGGGGGGGTGGTGGTGGTGGTGGTGGTGGTGGAGGTGGTGGTGGGGGGTGGTGGTGGTGGTGGTGGGGGGGGGGGGTGGTGGTGGTGGAGGTGGTGGTGGGGGTGGTGGTGGGGAAGGGGGTGGTGGTGGTGGAGGTGGTGGTGGGGGTGGTGGTGGGGGGGGGGGGTGGTGGTGGTGGTGGTGGTGGTGGTGGTGGTGGTGGTGGGGGGGGGGGGGGGGTGGTGGTGGTGGAGGTGGTGGTGGGGGTGGTGGTGGGGGGGGGGGTGGTGGTGGTGGTGGTGGTGGTGGAGGTGGTGGTGGGGGGGTGGTGGTGTTGGTGGTGGTGGTGGTTTACTCCACCTGATGCAGGGTGAGTGGTGGTGGTGGAGGTGGTGGAGGTGGTGGTGGGGGTGGTGGTGGTGGTGGTGGTGGGGGTGGAGGTGGTGGTGGTGGAGGTGGTGGAGGTGGAGGTGGTGGTGGTGGAGGTGGTGGTGGGGGTGGAGGTGGTGGTGGTGGAGGTGGTGGTGGTGGCTTACTCCACCTGATGCAGGGTGAGTGGTGGTGGTGGAGGTGGTGGAGGTGGTGGTGGTGGTGGGGGGGTGGAGGAGGTTTGGGGGGGGGTGGAGGTGGGGGAGGTGGTGGTGGTGGTTTACTCCACCTGATGCAGGGTGAGTGGTGGTGGAGGTGGTGGGGGTGGTGGAGGTGGTGGTGGTTTACTTCCCCTGATACAGGGTGAGGTGGTGTTAATGATGATGATGATGTTGATGATGATGATGATGATGTTGATGACGATGTTGATGTGCATGTTGTAGATATTGATGTTGATGTTGATGATGATGATGTTGATGATGATGTTGATGATGATGATGTTGATGACGATGTTGATGTGCATGTTGTAGATGTTGATGATGATGATGTTGATGATCTCAGGCCACACAGAGAACTTTGGCGGAGCCTTAGAGGGCTCCGCTGTGGATGATGATGTTGATGTTGATGATGTTGATGATGTTGATGATGTTGATGATGATGATGTTGATGATGTTGATCATGTAGATGATGACGATGTTGATGATGATGATGTTGATGATGTTGATGATGTTGATCATGTAGATGATGACGATGTTGATGATGATGATGTTGATCATGTAGATGATGTTGATGATGATGATGTTGATGATGATGATGTTGATGATCTCAGGCCACACAGAGAACTTTGGCGGAGCCTTGGAGGGCTCCGCTGTGGACGCTGGCTCCATGTCCCTGGCTCTCTACTCGGCTCTGTACTCGTAGATGATGTTGTTGATGATGTTGATGATGATGGTGATGATGTTGATGATGTTGATCATGTAGATGATGTTGACGACGATGATGATGTTAATGTAGGTGACATTGATGATGATGATGACGACGATGTTGATGTTGATCATGTAGATGATGTTGATGTTGATGATGTAGATGTTCATGATGATGATGATGTTGATGATGTAGATGTTCATGATGATGTTGATGATGTAGATGTTCATGATGATGATGATGTTGATGATGTAGATGTTCATGATGATGATGATGTTGATCATGTAGATGATGTTGATGTTGATGATGTAGATATTCATGATGATGATGATGTTGATGATGTAGATGTTCATGATGATGATGATGTTGATGATGTAGATGTTCATGATGATGATGATGTTGATGATGTAGATGTTCATGATGATGATGATGATGTAGATGTTCATGATGATGTTGATGTTGATGATGTAGATGTTCATGATGATGATGATGTTGATCATGTAGATGATGTTGATGTTGATGATGTAGATGTTCATGATGATGATGATGTTGATGATGATGCTGATCTCAGGCCACACAGAGAACTTTGACGGAGCCCTTCGAGGGCTCCGCTGTGGACGCTGGCTCCATGTCCCTGGCTCTGTACTCGGCTCTCTACTCGTACGCTGGGTGGGACAGTCTCAACTACGTGACGGAGGAGATCAAGAACCCGGAGAGGTGATGACATCAACATCATCATCGTCATTAGGTTCATCAAATCAACATCATCATCACATCATCATCAACATCATTAGTTTTATCATCATCATTAGTATCATCATCATCATCATCAGTAGTAGTAGCATCATCATTAGTAGTACCATTAGTACCACCACCATCACCATCACCACCACCACCCCCCCACCCCCCCCCCACCCACCCCCCCCACCCCCCCCCCACCACCCCCCTCCACCACCACCTCCCCCCCCCACCACCACCACCCTTCTCACCCCCCCCCCACCACCCCCCTCCCCACCACCCTCCCCCCCCCCACCACCACCACCACCCCCCCCACCACCACCACCATCACCCCCCCCACCACCATCACCACCACCACCATCACCCCCCCCCCACCACACCCCCACCCCCCCCTCACCCCCCCCCACACCCCCCCTCACCCCCCCCCCTCACCCCCTCTCACCCCCCCCTCCCACCTCCCCCTCACCCCCCCCCCACCACCCCCCCCCACCCCCCTCACCCCACCATCACCACCACCACCTCCATCACCATCACCACCCCCATCATCACCACCTCCATCACCACCACCCCCCCCCCCACCACCCCACCACCTCCCCCCACCACCACCCCCCCACCACCCCCCTCTCACCCCCCCCTGACCCCCCCCCACCACCCCCACCACCCACCAGGAACCTGCCCCTGGCCATCATGATCTCCATGCCGCTGGTGACAGCTCTCTACCTCCTCACCAACACCGCCTACTTCGCCGCGCTGGACAGCGCTTCCATTCTACAGAGCAACGCACTCGCTGTGGTGAGTTCTGTAGGTTCCTATAGGATCCTATAGGTTCCTGTAGGGTCCTGTACGATGCTGTGGGGTCATGGAGATACACCGAGACCCATAGAGACCCTACATAGAGACCCTACATAGAGACACTACGTGGTTCTACAGAGCAACGCACTCGCTGTGGTGAGGTATATAGGGGTCCTATAGGGTCCCTATAGGGTCTTATAGGGTCCTGTAGGTTCCTGTAGGGTCCTATAGGGTCCTGTAGGGTCCTGTGGGGTCATGGTGATACATAGAGACCCATAGAGACCCTACACCACCTACAGGGTTCTGTGGGGTTCTATAGGGTTCTGTGGGGTTCTATAGGGTTCTGTGGGGTCTTGTAGGGGTTCTGTAGGGTTCTGTCGGGGTCTCTGTGGGTCTCTATTAATCTCTGTGTGTCTCTGTGTGTCTCTGTGGGTCTCTATGGACTCTGTGTGTCTCTGTGAGTCTGTGTGAGTCTCTGTGTGTCTCTGTGGGTCTCTGTGTGTCTCTGTGGGTCTCTGTGTGTCTCTGTGGGTCTATGTGTGTCTTTGTGGGTCTCTGTGTGTCTCTATGGGTCTCTGTGTGTCTCTGTGGGTCTTTGTGTGTCTTTGTGGGTCTCTGTGTGTCTCTATGGGTCTCTGTGTGTCTCTATGGGTCTCTGTGGGTCTCTGTGGGTCTCTGTGTGTCTCTATGGGTCTCTGTGTGTCTCTATGGGTCTCTGTGGGTCTCTGTGGGTCTCTGTGTGTCTCTGTGTGTCTCTGTGAGTCTGTGTGAGTCTCTGTGTGTCTCTGTGGGTCCTCTGTGTGTCTCTGTGGGTCTCTGTGTGTCTCTGTGGGTCTATGTGTGTCTCTGTGGGTCTTTGTGTGTCTCTGTGGGTCTCTGTGTGTCTCTATGGGTCTCTGTGTGTCTCTATGGGTCTCTGTGGGTCTCTGTGGGTCTCTGTGAGTCTCTGTGAGTCTCTGTGGGTGTCTGTGGGTCTCTGTGAGTCTCTGTGGGTCTCTGTGGGTCTCTATGGGTCTCTGTGTGTCTCTGTGGGTCTCTGTGTGTCTCTGTGGGTCTCTGTGTGTCTCTGTGGGTCTCTGTGTGTCTCTGTGGGTCTCTGTGTGTCTCTGTGTGTCTCTGTGGGTCTCTGTGTGTCTCTGTGGGTCTCTGTGGGTCTCTGTGGGTCTCTGTGTGTCTCTGTGGGGTCTCTGTGTGTCTCTGTGGGTCTCTGTGGGTCTCTGTGGGTCTCTGTGTGTCTCTGTGGGTCTCTGTGTGTCTCTGTGTGTCTCTGTGTGTCTCTATGAATCTCTATGAATCTCTAAGGGGATCTCTGTGGCCCCTAATTAGACGTTTGGAGACCAGGTCCTGGGCGTGATGAGTTGGACAATTCCAATCGCAGTGGCACTCAGCTGTTTCGGAGGCCTCAACAGCTCCATCATAGGGGCCTCAAGGTGAGTCACCCACACAGAGTCACCCACACAGAGTCACCCCCTCAGTCACTCACTCAGTCACTCACTCAGTCACTCAGTCAGTCACTCAGTCACTCAGTCAGTCACTCAGTCACTCAGTCACCCACTCAGTCACTCAGTCAGTTACTCAGTCAGTCACTCACTCAGTCAGTCACTCACTCAGTCACTCAGTCAGTCACTCACTCACTCAGTCGCTCAGTCAGTCACTCAGTCACTCACTCAGTCACTCACTCAGTCAGTCACTCACTCAGTCAGTCACTTAGTCAGTCAGTCAGTCACTCACCCCACCCACTCACCCACCAGGTTGTTCTTCGTGGGATCTCGTGAGCGTCAACTTCCGCAGCTTCTGGGCATGGTGCACGTCACCAGGTGCACCCCAGTGCCAGCTCTCATCTTTAACGTGAGTACCATCACCATCAACATCATCAACATCACTACCATCATCACCATCAACATCACCATCATCATCACTACCATCATCACCATCATCATCACCACCATCACTACCATCATCACGTCACCAGGTGCACCCCAGTGCCAGCTCTCATCTTTAACGTGAGTACCATCACCATCATCAACATCACTACCATCATCACCATCAACATCACCATCATCATCATCACTACCATCATCACCATCATCATCACGACTATCACTACCATCATCACGTCACCAGGTGCACCCCAGTGCCAGCTCTCATCTTTAACGTGAGTACCATCACCATCAACATCATCAACATCATCACCATCATCAACACCATCATCATCAACATCATCAACATCATCATCAACATCATCATCACCATCATCAACATCATCATCATCATCACCATCATCAACATCATCAACATCATCACCATCATCACCATCATCACCACCATCATCAACATCACTAACATCATCACTACCATCATCACCATCATCATCACCATCATCATCAACATCATCAACATCATCACCATCATCACCACCATCATCACCACCATCATCAACATCATCACCACCATCATCAACATCATCAACATCATCAACATCATCACCACCATCAATCACCACCATCATCAACATCATCAACATCATCAACATCATCAACATCATCACCACCATCATCACCACCATCATCAACATCATCACCACCATCATCAACATCATCAACATCATCAACATCATCAACATCATCACCACCATCATCACCACCATCATCAACATCATCACCACCATCATCAACATCACCACCATCATCACCACCATCATCAACATCATCAACATCATCAACATCATGACCACCATCAACATCATCAACATCATCAACATCATCAACATCATCACCCACCATCATCACCACCATCATCAACATCATCAACATCATCAACATCATCACCACCATCATCACCACCATCATCAA